>NC_038247.2:24812005-24813508 GCF_000004515.6 Glycine max | reverse complement strand
ATCGCATGAATGTATGCTAGCGCTGTCATGTGTCCTCCACCTTCGAGTTGAGCTATGTTCATGATTGCTAAGTGCGGACCCTCAAGGCAATCCTCCATTCTCCCCCTTTTTCGGAGCCCCCTCAATGTTATTGCCTAGCGCTGTTCATGTGTCCTCCAGCTTCGAGTTTGGAGATATGTTTCACGATTGCCTAAGTTCGGACCCTCAAGGCAATCCTCCATTCTCCACCTTTTTCGGAGCCCCATGAATTTTATTGCCTAGCGCAGTTCATGTGTCCTCCACCTTCGTGTTTGGAGCTATGTTTCATGATTGCCTAAGTGCGGACCCTCAAGGCAATCCTCCATTCTCCCCCCTTTTTCGGAGCCCCATGAATGTTATTTGCTAGCGCTGTTCATGCGTCATCCACCTTCAAGTTTGGAGCTCTGTTTCATGATTGCCTAAGTGCGGACCCTCAAGGCAATCCTCCATTCTCCCCTTTTTTCGGAGCCCCGTGAATGTTATTGCCTAGCGCTGTTCATGTGTCCTCCACCTTCGAGTTTGGAGCTATGTTTCATGATTGCCTAAGTGCGGACCCTCAAGGCAATCCTCCATTCTCCCCCCTTTTTCAGAGCCCCATGAATGTTATTTCCTAGCGCTGTTCATGCGTCCTCCACCTTCAAGTTTAGAGCTATGTTTCATGATTGCCTAAGTGCGGACCCTCAAGGCAATCCTCCATTCTCCACCTTTTTCGGAGCCCCATGAATGTTATTGCCTAGCGTTGTTCATGTGTCCTCCACCTTCGAGTTTCGAGCTGTGTTTCATGATTGCCTAAGTGTGGACCCTCAAGGAATTCCTCCATTCTCCCCTTTTCCGGAGCCCCATGAATGTTATTGCCTAGCGTTGTTCCATGTGTCCTCCATCTTCGAGTTTCGAGCTGTGTTTCATGATTGCCTAAGTGCGGACACTCAAGGCAATCCTCCATTCTCCCCCCTTTTTCGGAGCCCCATGAATGTTATTTCCTAGCACTGTTCATGCGTCCTCCACCTTCAAGTTTGGAGCTATGTTTCATGATTGCCTAAGTGCGGACCCTCAAGGCAATCCTGCATTCTCCCCCTTTTTCGGAGCCCCATGAATGTTATTGCCTAGCGCTGTTCATGTGTCCTCCACCTTCGTGTTTGGAGCTATGTTTCATGATTCCCCTAAGTGCGGACCCTCAAGGCAACCCTCCATTCTCCACCTTTTTCGGAGCCCCATGAATGTTATTGCCTAGCGCAGTTCATGTGTCCTCCACCTTCGAGTTTGGAGCTATGTTTCATGATTGCCTAAGTGCGGACCCTCAAGGCAATCCTCCATTCTCCACCTTTTTCGGAGCCCCATGAATGTTATTGCCTAGCGCAGTTCATGTGTCCTCCACCTTCGAGTTTGGAGCTATGTTTCATGATTGCCTAAGTGCGGACCCTCAAGGCAATCCTCCATTCTCCCCCATTTTTCGGAGCCCCATGAATGTTATTGCCTACCGCTGTT
>NC_038247.2:24809810-24811890 GCF_000004515.6 Glycine max | reverse complement strand
CGTTGTTCATGTGTCCTCCATCTTCGAGTTTGGAGCTGTGTTTCATGATTGCCTAAGTGCGGACCCTCAAGGCAATCCTCCATTCTCCCCCCTTTTTCGGAGCCCCATGAATGTTATTTCCTAGCACTGTTCATGCGTCCTCCACCTTCAAGTTTGGAGCTATGTTTCATGATTGCCTAAGTGCGGACCCTCAAGGCAATCCTTCATTCTCCCCCTTTTTCGGAGCCCAATGAATGTTTTTGTCTAGCGCTGTTCATGTGTCCTCCAGCTTCGAGTTTGGAGCTATGTTTCATGATTGCCTAAGTGCGGACCCTCAAGGCAATCCTCCATTCTCCACCTTTTTCGGAGCCCCATGAATGTTATTGCCTAACGCAGTTCATGTGTCCTCCACCTTCGAGTTTGGAGCTATGTTTCATGATTGCCTAAGTGCGGACCCTCAAGGCAATCCTCAATTCTCCCCCCTTTTTCAGAGCCCCATGAATGTTATTTCCTAGCGCTGTTCATGCGTCCTCCACCTTCAAGTTTAGAGCTGTGTTTCATGATTGCCTAAGTGCGGACCCTCAAGGCAATCCTCCATTCTCCACCTTTTTCGGAGCCCCATGAATGTTATTGCCTAGCGTTGTTCATGTGTCCTCCACCTTCGAGTTTCGAGCTGTGTTTCATGATTGCCTAAGTGTGGACCCTCAAGGAATTCCTCCATTCTCCCCTTTTCCGGAGCCCCATGAATGTTATTGCCTAGCGTTGTTCATGTGTCCTCCATCTTCGAGTTTGGAGCTGTGTTTCATGATTGCCTAAGTGCGGACCCTCAAGGCAATCCTCCATTCTCCCCCCTTTTTCGGAGCCCCATGAATGTTATTTCCTAGCACTGTTCATGCGTCCTCCACCTTCAAGTTTGGAGCTATGTTTCATGATTGCCTAAGTGCGGACCCTCAAGGCAATCCTGCATTCTCCCCCTTTTTCGGAGCCCCATGAATGTTATTGCCTAGCGCTGTTCATGTGTCCTCCACCTTCGTGTTTGGAGCTATGTTTCATGATTGCCTAAGTGCGGACCCTCAAGGCAACCCTCCATTCTCCACCTTTTTCGGAGCCCCATGAATGTTATTGCCTAGCGCAGTTCATGTGTCCTCCACCTTCGAGTTTGGAGCTATGTTTCATGATTGCCTAAGTGCGGACCCTCAAGGCAATCCTCCATTCTCCCCCCTTTTTCGGAGCCCCATGAATGTTATTGCCTAGCGCTGTTCATGTGTCCTCCACCATCGAGTTTCAAGCTGTGTTTCATGATTGCCTAAGGGTGGACCCTCAAGGAATTCCTCCATTCTCCCCTTTTTCGGAGCCCCATGAATGTTATTGCCTAGCGTTGTTCATGTGTCCTCCATCTTCGAGTTTGGAGCTGTGTTTCATGATTGCCTAAGTGCGGACCCTCAAGGCAATCCTCCATTCTCCCCCCTTTTTCGGAGCCCCATGAATGTTATTTCCTAGCACTGTTCATGCGTCCTCCACCTTCAAGTTTGGAGCTATGTTTCATGATTGCCTAAGTGCGGACCCTCAAGGCAATCCTCCATTCTCCACCTTTTTCGGAGCCCCATGAATGTTATTGCCTAGCGCAGTTCATGTGTCCTCCACCTTCAAGTTTGGAGCTATGTTTCATGATTGCCTAAGTGCGGACCCTCAAGGCAATCCTCCATTCTCCACCTTTTTCGGAGCCCCATGAATGTTATTGCCTAGCGCAGTTCATGTGTCCTCCACCTAAGGGTTTGGAGCTATGTTTCATGATTGCCTAAGTGCGGACCCCCAAGGCAATCCTCAATTCTCCCCCCTTTTTCAGAGCCCCATGAATGTTATTTCCTAGCGCTGTTCATGCGTCCTCCACCTTCAGAGTTTAGAGCTGTGTTTCATGATTGCCTAAGTGCGGACCCTCAAAGGAAATCCTCCATTCTCCACCTTTTTCGGAGCCCCCATGAATGTTATTGCCTAGCGTTGTTCATGTGTCCTCCATCTTCGAGTTTTGGAGCTATGTTTCATGATAGCCTAAGTGCGGACCCTCAAGGCAATCCTCCATTCTCCCCCCTTTTTTTTCGGA
>NC_038247.2:24808268-24809060 GCF_000004515.6 Glycine max | reverse complement strand
ACGTTATTGCCTAGCGCTGTTCATGTGTCCTCCATCTTCGAGTTTCGAGCTGTGTTTCATGATTGCCTAAGTGTGGACCCTCAAGGCAATCCTCAATTCTCGACCTTTTTCGGAGCCCCATGAATGTTATTGCCTAGCGCTGTTCATGTGTACTCCACCTTCGAGTTTGGAGCTATGCTTCATGATTGCCTAAGTGCGGACCCTCAAGGCAATCCTCCATTCTCCACCTTTTTCGGAGCCCCATGAATGTTATTGCCTAGCGCTGTTCATGTGTCCTCCACCTTCGAGTTTGGAGCTATGTTTCATGATTGCCTAAGTGCGGACCCTCAAGGCAACCCTCCATTCTCCACCTTTTTCGGAGCCCCATGAATGTTCTTGCCTAGCGCTGTTCATGTGTCCTCCACCTTCGAGTTTGGAGTTATGTTTCATGATTTCCTAAGTGCGGACCCTCAAGGCAATCCTCCATTCTCCCCCCTTTTTCGGAGCGCCATGAATGTTATTGCCTAGCGCTGTTCATGTGTCCTCCACCATCGAGTTTTGAGCTGTGTTTCATGATTGCCTAAGGGTGGACCCTCAAGGAATTCCTCCATTCTCCCCTTTTTCGGAGCCCCATGAATGTTATTGCCTAGCGCTGTTCATGTGTCCTCCACCTTCGAGTTTGGAGCTATGTTTCATGATTGCCTAAGTGCGGACCCTCAAGGCAATCCTCCATTCTCCACCTTTTTCAGAGCCCCATGAATGTTATTGCCTAGCGCTGTTCATGTGTCCTCCACCTTCGAGTTTAGAGCTATG
>NC_038247.2:24792382-24793651 GCF_000004515.6 Glycine max | reverse complement strand
CCATCCTAGTAGCATACCGATGAAACTTCGAGTTTGGAGCTATGCTTCATGATTGCCTAAGTGCGGACCCTCAAGGCAATCCTCCATTCTCCCCCCTTTTTCGGAGTCCCATGAATGTTATTGCCTAGCGCTGTTCATGTGTCCTCCATCTTCGAGTTTGGAGCTGTGTTTCATGATTGCCTAAGTGCGGACCCTCAAGGCAATCCTCAATTCTCCCCCCTTTTTCGGAGCCCCATGAATGTTATTTCCTAGCACTGTTCATGCGTCCTCCACCTTCAAGTTTGGAGCTATGTTTCTTGATTGCCTAAGTGCGGACCCTCAAGGCAATCCTGCATTCTCCCCCTTTTTCGGAGCCCCCTGAATGTTATTGCCTAGCGCTGTTCATGTGTCCTCCACCTTCGTGTTTGGAGCTGTGTTTCATGATTGCCTAAGTGCGGACCCTCAAGGCAATCCTCCATTCTCCCCCCTTTTTCGGAGCCCCATGAATGTTATTGCCTAGCGCTGTTCATGTGTCCTCCACCATCGAGTTTCGAGCTGTGTTTCATGATTGCCTAAGGGTGGACCCTCAAGGAATTCCTCCATTCTCCCCTTTTTCGGAACCCCATGAATGTTATTGCCTAGCGCTGTTCATGTGTCCTCCACCTTCGAGTTTGGAGTTATGTTTCATGATTGCCTAAGTGCGGACCCTCAAGGCAATCCTCCATTCTCCCCCCTTTTTCGGAGCCCCATGAATGTTATTGCCTAGCGCTGTTCATGTGTCCTCCACCATCGAGTTTCGAGCTGTGTTTCATGATTGCCTAAGGGTGGACCCTCAAGGAATTCCTCCATTCTCCCCTTTTTCGGAGCCCCATGAATGTTATTGCCTAGCGCTGTTCATGTGTCCTCCATCTTCGAGTTTGGAGCTGTGTTTCATGATTGCCTAAGTGCGGACCCTTAAGGCAATCCTCAATTCTCCCCCCTTTTTCGGAGCCCCATGAATCCTTATTTCCTAGCACTGTTCATGCGTCCTCCACCATCAAGTTTGGAGCTATGTTTCATGATTGCCTAAGTGCGGACCCTCAAGGCAATCCTCCATTCTCCACCTTTTTCGGAGCCCCATGAATGTTATTGCCTAGCGCTGTTCATGTGTCCTCCACCTTCGAGTTTGGAGCTATGTTTCATGATTGCCTAAGTGCGGACCCTCAAGGCAACCCTCCATTCTCCACCTTTTTCGGAGCCCCATGAATGTTATTTCCTAGCGCAGTTCATGTGTCCTCCACCTTCGAGTTT
>NC_038247.2:24790404-24792282 GCF_000004515.6 Glycine max | reverse complement strand
ATGTTTCATGATTGCCAAGTGCGGACCTCAAGGAATCCTCCATTCTCCCCCCTTTTTCGGAGCCCCATGAATGTTATTGCCTAGCGCTGTTCATGTGTCCTCCACCATCGAGTTTCGAGCTGTGTTTCATGATTGCCTAAGGGTGGACCCTCAAGGAATTCCTCCATTCTCCCCTTTTTCGGAGCCCCATGAATGTTATTGCCTAGCGTTGTTCATGTGTCCTCCATCTTCGAGTTTGGAGCTGTGTTTCATGATTGCCTAAGTGTGGACCCTCAAGGCAATCCTCCATTCTCCCCCCTTTTTCGGAGCCCCATGAATGTTATTGCCTAGCGCTGTTCATGTGTCCTCCACCTTCGAGTTTGGAGCTATGTTTCATGATTGCCTAAGTGTGGACCCTCAAGGCAATCCTCCATTCTCCACCTTTTTCGGAGCCCAATGAATGTTATTGCCTAGCGCTGTTCATGTGTCCTGCAGCTTCGAGTTTGGAGCTATGTTTCATGATTGCCTAAGTGCGGACCCTCAAGGCAATCCTCCATTCTCCACCTTTTTCGGAGCCCCATGAATGTTATTCCCTAGCGCAGTTCATGTGTCCTCGACCTTCGAGTTTGGAGCTATGTTTCATGATTGCCTAAGTATGGACCCTCAAGGCAATCCTCCATTCTCCCCCCTTTTTCAGAGCCCCATGAATGTTATTTCCTAGCGCTGTTCATGCAATCTCCACCTTCAAGTTTGGAGCTATGTTTCATGATTGCCTAAGTGCGGACCCTCAAGGCAATCCTCCATTCTCCACCTTTTTCGGAGCCCCATGAATGTTATTGCCTAGCGCTGTTCATGTGTCCTCCACCTTCGAGTTTGGAGCTATGTTTCATCATTGCCTAAGTGCGGACCCTCAAGGCAATCCTCCATTCTCCACCTTTTTCGGAGCCCCATGAATGTTATTGCCTAGCGCAGTTCATGTGTCCTCCACCTTCGAGTTTGGAGCTATGTTTCATGATTGCCTAAGTACGGACCCTCAAGGCAATCCTCCATTCTCCCCCCTTTTTCAGAGCCCCATGAATGTTATTTCCTAGCACTGTTCATGCGTCCTCCACCTTCAAGTTTGGAGCTATGTTTCATGATTGCCTAAGTGCGGACCCTCAAGGCAATCCTCCATTCTCCACCTTTTTCGGAGCCCCATGAATGTTATTGCCTAGCGCTGTTCATGTGTCCTCCACCATCGAGTTTCGAGTTGTGTTTCATGATTGCCTAAGGGTGGACCCTCAAGGAATTCCTCCATTCTCCCCTTTTTCGGAGCCCCATGAATGTTATTGCCTAGCGCTGTTCATGTGTCCTCCATCTTCGAGTTTGGAGTTGTGTTTCATGATTGCCTAAGTGTGGACCCTCAAGGCAATCCTCCATTCTCCCCCCTTTTTCGGAGCCCCATGAATGTTATTGCCTAGCGCTGTTCATGTGTCCTCCACCTTCGAGTTTGGAGTTATGTTTCATGATTGCCTAAGTGCGGACCCTCAAGGCAATCCTCCATTCTCCCCCATTTTTCGGAGCCCCATGAATGTTATTGCCTACCGCTGTTCATGTGTCCTCCACCATCGAGTTTCGAGTTGTGTTTCATGATTGCTTAAGTGTGGACCCTCAAGGCAATCCTCCATTCTCCACCTTTTTCGGAGCCCAATGAATGTTATTGCCTAGCGCTGTTCATGTGTCCTCCAGCTTCGAGTTTGGAGCTATGTTTCATGATTGCCTAAGTGCGGACCCTCAAGGCAATCCTCCATTCTCCACCTTTTTCGGAGCCCCATGAATGTTATTGCCTAGCGCAGTTCATGTGTCCTCGACCTTCGAGTTTGGAGCTATGTTTCATGATTGCCTAAGTACGGACCCTCA
>NC_038247.2:23969501-24132001 GCF_000004515.6 Glycine max | reverse complement strand
ACTCCATTATTATTAGTAATAATAACCAATCTCCCTTTTAAATTTGTGGCACTTTAAAAATTATTTATCTTTTACATGGGATATATTTTCATTCCAGCATTTTAATAGATTTGTATTTAGAATTGTATATTTATATGTGTATAGTTTCTTTTTTAAATAACACTGATATTCAAGCACTATAAATTTATATATGAAATCCTCTTTTGGCATGTCTATTCCCATTGTCTGCAAGATTATTTTTAGTAACACTTTATTTAATTAAAGACCAAACCTTATTTTGTAATCATCAAAGCTCACGGGAACATAAATATTTAACTTTGTGTATATCATTTACATTGAATTATCTATGTAGCCTTATGCTCGTAATTTTTTAATTTACAAATGCTTTGGCCAGTTCTTTTGTGGCATGAAGTTTTGTAATATGGAAGATGATATAACCAGCAAAGTTTTATTTCAAGCAGGCAAAACCAAAGACAGCGAAGAAGGTGTATGACATAGTCAAGAAGCAATTGGCACTTCCAAAGGAATCCGTTGTTATAGGCCAGTCTAAATTTTAAGCATGAGTACATCAGTAATTCAATATTAATGTATAGTGATAAATAATAAAAATAATTAGTAAAATAAATATATCAAAAAAATAATTCTGCACAAAAAAAAAATCTTCTAAATATATTTTTTTTATGAAAAGATTAATTGCTACATTTGATTCCAAGTTTTAAGTATTTATTGCATTTCACCTACATGCTTTTTTTTCCTTTATACACAATCAAATAAGAAGAAAAAAAATTAACTTTCTTTTCATTTTCTCTCCTACCAAAAAATCATCTCAGTTTTCACTCTTTATCTTTCTTTTTCCTTCAACTTTTCTCTCCCAAACTAAGCATAACCTTAAAATACCACTAATTCTCCTGAGACGGATGACCATAGCCGGTACATGTGCATAAAGTAGTTTGCCCTTTGTCCGCTGATCTCATCTGAAATTAGAATGATTAAAATAAATAAATTTAGACGGTTAAATAAGAGCTTCAAATTGAATGGGCAAATCTACATTAGAGATACCTGTCTAGTATAATAGGTAGCTTCCCCATGGCCACATTTTTCACATTTCTTGCTGACCTGTCAAAAAACAATAACATTTAAACATACAAAAATCTGCTAAAAAAACTACTAAGTATTGCAGGATGCATCACCTTAGAATATTCCATCACCGTATGTTCCTCAATTATTTCCATTCCAAGCTCTCTTCTGATATCCTGCCAAGCACATGATAACATAAGGAACAATTGCCAATACTCAACATAAAATGAAATATGTTCATGGTTACGATGAAAAAGTCATAATACTTAAATCCAATTTGGTACTGTGTGGATCCAAAATCACTGCCATAAGAAAGCTTTTCTATAATATCAAAGTAATGGTATGATGAACTCAAGAGTCTCTTTCCTCCACTGAGTCCAATAACTGCAGTAGTAGCCATTATATCCTTTCCTAGCCACTATGTACGATCACCATCAATTTTGCCTATTATAACAATGATCCTAAACCGTATCCACTACTCCTTCTGATAAACCAAAGGATATAAAAAATATTAATTATTGTAATAATATAAATAATGAATTATTCAAGATTTCCTTTATAAAGAAGATTAATAATATACCTAATTTCCTTATTTACATTCAATCATTTTTTTTGTTGTTTTGGGGATTTGGCAAAATATATCATAATATAGAAGGAAGCAAAGATGCAAGAGGGACACATTATTTTTAATTCAGGTGCGGAGAGAAGAGTAAATGAAAGAAATTAGATATCATTCAAACTACCAGTGAGAGTTAGAAAGAGCATACTCTGGACTCTAAATTCATTAGAACTGCAGACTTCGTGGATACCTTGGCACGGTCAAGCTGTACCTGTGTAACTACCATTGCAGGAAGCCTATATTTAATTTGGCACATAGCAGGATTCACAGCAAGAGACAAAGCCTAAATTCATTAGAACTACCTTGGCACGGTCAAACCTTGTCCTAGTGATGCACTTGTTATTAATTCTCTGGCTGCTAAATCCACAACTTTTGCCACAAAATCAGAGCCCTATATTGATGCATAAGAAAAAGCACTAAATTTTGATATATAAAGCAGTAACTACTATTGTAAAAAATTCCAAAGAGCCTAAAAGGAGGAAAAAGAAAGAGAAAGTTGTCATGGTTACACGTATCCATATAGCAAGAGTTGAACAATTATTATATAGTTGTAATTCTTCCCTAATTCAGGGAAACCATTTGAGTCATCAGCATTAAACCACATCTAAGAAGAGCCTACAGATGCAATTTTTACCTCCCCTTTACTAATCACGACTGATTCCTTTGCTCTTTTTTCCCAAGAATTCTTGACAACCTCAGCCGACATATCATTGGAATCCCCACCCGGCTTTGCATGTTAACACTGGCTGCTCAAGGCAACCAATTCGACATATTAAAGCTTGCAACAGTACATTAATATTATCAGCCAATATGTGTGCATGATTTAGGGAAAAAATGGGAAAATAGAGCAAGGCAAAGAATGTGTTTAAAAGAATTGAGAAATATCAGTAAAGTACTAAGCAATTTCTTTAACTATATATCAACGTTCCAACAAAATACTTGTATGCATCAAAAACCCCAGGTTTGCCGAGGCAAATGTATAAAAAAGGGACAAATTTTAGCGGATGGTGATGAGTTATTTTTCAAAAGAATGAAACAGGTACATACATTATAATTTTTTATATCAAGGGATGCAATTTAAACATTTTTTTAATTAAATACAAAATATTGACTAAAAGAATGAAACAGGGAAGCAAAAGTTTGCAGCCTCATCAAATAAAAGTGAACAATCAGTACAATGGATATATTATGAAATGATAGAAGTTCTTGTTTAATGTGTGTAACCCTCAGTTGCACCCACCATATCAAAATCAAAATCGAAAATTCAAACAAAACTTTAAATGAATAAGAACAAATTAACAATACCACACATTATCTTCTTAGTATATGTCACGACAACAAATTAGCAATACACCACATCATTTTTAGCATCAATAATGCAAGAAAGAGATCAATGCTCTTAACCATCAAGTCTCTCGGGAGGCTAACAATGGTTGGCAGAACACACAAAAGTAAAATGTGATTGACTTTCTCATTTGTCTCTTTACTGATGCCATTTTCCCTAAATAATGTTTATCAACACCAGTGCTGTTTATCCACGTCCTAAGCCAAACTTAAAAGGAGGACAATGATTTAGGTGCATTAGTTACTCGAACCCATAAAAAGAAGTGAACCAATTAAAATAAAATAAAGTGTGCTTCTTTTCTACTGCTTGAGAAGCAAAATGTTAAAAATAATGGCCCAAAGAATTTCCTTCATATGTTATAAACTTAAAATAGATATTAGAAACTATTTAATTTCAAAGTTCACTCGGTCATTATAACAAAAAAAAGGACATCCAACTAAATAATAATAATAATAATAATAGCATCTAAAACAGTCTCTATAAAAACTCACATTTTTCATAATCTTAAAATCACTTTTTTTAAAGCTTTTGACTAACAATAGTTATAAAGACTTTAAGCACAGACAATGGAACCAAGTCAAGGGAATACCTTTTTAATATTCTAAGACCTTTTTTGATTTTCTTTGTTATCACCACCTACACACACCAGGAACCTCAGAAAAATTTCAAAGTTCACTCGGCCATTATAACATAAAAAAGGACACCCAACTACATAATAATAATAATAATAATAATAATAATAATAATAATAATAATTAAAGAAAATAAAAAAAACACAAACTAAGAGAGAGCAAGAAAAAAACATGCGCTTCTTCCTGTTGAACAAAAAACCTGGGCTTCTTCCTGTTGAACAATAGATTAAAATAATTAAAGAATATAAATGATATCAATACCAATCAATTGTTACAATGATTATCATCAAAATCTTGCATGTATCATTCATTAGACACCCAGCGTGGAATTTGCAGGATGCGCACTGATGCACATGAATTTTTAAGATTAAAAACTAAAACTTCATTTAGGCATTTCATCAAACACATAACTTACAATCCATATGGGGAAGATGACAAAAAAATTAGCTCGGGAAAATAAAAAAGGAACCAAAAACAGAGTTGAAAAATCAGTAAAAAAAATAACTATTATTAAGAAGCAAACATGCATAACAACAAACAAAATTAGAACCTTGCAAATAAAAACAAAATTAGAACCTTGCAAATAAAAACAAATAGTAATGAAACAAACATGCATAACAGCAAAAGAGGAAAAAACATGCGTCGATAGCCCGACAAAATAAAAAAGAACCAAAAACAAAATTGAAAAATCAGAAAGAAAAAATATAACACTGAGATGTTAATGCTATAAAAGGACACTCGTGAAGAAAACTGCAAAGCAGTGAAACCTGATAATCTTCTGAACTGAGAAGAAGCCATGGCAGTGAGAATAAACTGCTCCATTCAAAACACCCTCTGTCTCCTTAACCCTCCCTTGTTTTCCCTTCGTTACAGAGCTTCTCCCCTGAAGCTGAAACCTCAACTGCATTTTCGTCAAAACCCCTCTCGAGGAGCTTTGTTTTGAGAGAGAGAAAGCTTCCAAGTTGTACAGAGAAAGAAAGTGAGTGAGAGAGAAAGAGAAATGAGCCTTTTGACACGGGAGAAAGAGAAATGGAAAAATAAAAAGAAAACTAAAAAGACTTGGGATGAAGATTGGAAAAGGAGACACCTGCAACAATACGTGGAGCAACCAAGGGAGTGGAAAATGAAAAGGTTAGAAAAGAGGACATATGGAACAATACGTGGAGCAACCAAGGGAGTGAGAAATGAAAAGCCTAAAAGACCAAAAAACCAAGGAAATGGACCAAAAAACACATGGCAGCAAGGTGACAGAAAACCAACCCAACCTAGAAGGGCATAAATGACCAAAAAAACAAAAAACCTGGACAGGTGTCAAGCTCTCAGCTATTGTTATTTTGACCAAAAAACCAAAATTTTGGACAGCTGTCAACCTCTCAGCCATGGGTATTTTAGTATTTTCCACATACTTCAATTTTAGTATATAGATATTGATAGTTTTAAAGTGATTTTTTAGTGCCTATGATATAATTTGTTAGTCCTTATAATTTGTATTTTAATTTTTTTTAGTCCCTATAGTTTTTTTTAGTCCTTATACTTTATATTTTAATTTTCTTTTAATTCTTATCATCAAAATATGTGTAATATTATCAATTACAATTAACTATGAAAATATTAACAAGTAATTCGTAACTAATTTATCTTAAGATAATTTATAATAAAAAATAATTTATAATTAGTTAAAAATATAAATGATAAGAATTAAATATATATGATAAGAATTTATAATTAGTTAAAAATATAAATGATAGAAAATATATATATTAGTAAGGACTAAAATGTACTTAAAATATAAATGATAAGAATTAAAAAAAATTATTTTTAAATTATAGGAATTAAAAAAAATTAAAATAAAAACTATAAAGATAATAATTAAACTATAAGGACTAAAAGAGTAAAATATAAATGATAAGACTAAAAAAATCAATTTCATTCCATAAGATAAGAATAGTGAAACTATAGCTAATTTAATTTAATTTTTTTATTGTTATTATTAGTGTGGACTTAGACATGAAATTATGAAATGAAAACCCACCACCTCAGTTCCTGGTGATGGCGGTGGCACAATCCTCTTTCTCTTCTCTGGTGAAGGATCATGCGCCGTCGTGGACCTCCTTACCCACTTCCTTGCCTTGGTCGCCACCGGCCTCGGCCGCTCCTGGTCAAATTCGATTCCGAATTCTTTAGGATCCACATCCCCTCCATCAAATTGGGCTTTGACATGCTTGATCCTTTCGTTGTTGCCGTTCTCCTCATCGCCAACGACATTGCCGTCAGCGGCATCCGCAAAACCTGCCTCTTAATCTGACTCACTTTCGTCATCAGCTTCGTCCATGGAAAAGCCTCCAACTTGACGTTGTTTATCCCTTATGGCATCGACGATGTTTTCAACTTTGCCGCAATACTGTATTGGTCCTACTCCGGTTTCCACATGGTGTCCACCATGGCAGATGAGACAAAGAACCCCTTGATACTGCTTGATGACATTATCCCTTGTGACTATGGTTAATTGCACCCAGATTGATGTTATGCAAACTTATTCTGTAGCTTTTGTTCAGATTATTTACTATTATTTGGGTTGTCTCGGAACTGGAGATGAGATTGCTGTGTAGAGTGATATTTTGCAGGTTTTTTTACCAAATTCCTCCAAATGCTCAAAATACACCTCTTTCAGATTTTATTCCCAAACTACACTTGTTTAGGATGCTTTCCAGAAGTTGGGTTTTGTTATTTCGACTTTCCTTGTTAATCTTTTTTATTTTATAAATTAGAATATTATTAAAATTAAATATTATATTATATAAAATTATTTTTAATTGATTTTAAAATTATTTATTTATTAAATTAATTTTTGAATGATTGTTTTATAATTTTTCTAAAGAGAAATATACATATAAAGAAAAATATAAAAATTGGATAAAATTATAATATAAATTTTTATTTACATTATATGTAATTTTGTAGTTAAATTTATGTTTTGGTTGATTTTTTTGTTATGTTCTTATAATTAAAAAAATAATAAAATTAGTTAGTAGTATTAAAATAAATTTAAAAAATACCATGAAAAAATAATTGATACATCTGTCTTATAAAGTAGACAAAATTTCAAATTGTACTAATTGAGATGATAGTCGACAATAATGAAACATATTAAAAATTACAATTATAACACAAATATGACAAAACTAATGATGATATGATACATGTCTTCTTCTATTTGGTTTACTGGTTTGCTAAAAATAGCTAAAATTTCTATTGTACAGAATCGTTTCCAACAGTTGGATTGTCCTAACACGTCTTCGTCATTCTTCAATTCAGTTATTTCATATTCAATTAATTTTTTTGAATACTTAGCATAACCTGGTTGTCGAAAGAACAATCGTCTAACAAATAGTGATTCGTGAATTCCATTAGGGGAACCCTATAAGTGCAAGTTGCTTGATTAAATCATTGAGTTTGTCCATGCTACAACCCGAAGGAATGTCAAATCTTATTGGATTAGTTCCAGTAAAGGAGTAACCCAAAAATCCACCTTGACCTGGTATGTTCCACTTTTCGTTCTAATACATAATTACATCATGAGTAGGAGTGATAGTTGATTGGAGCAGGTAGTGTTCTAATGATGGTACATAATAATTCTATAGGGCCAACACATGAGTATTGTTATTTACTCTGCATCTTGTCCATATTGAAATCATACAAAATGTATGTATCTTCATCTTATCCATATCTTGCACGGTTCAGGATCAAACTTGAAAATGAAGATCAAACTTAACATTTCATGTAATTATTCTAATTCATAGGCAATTCTAGTGGATTAGTTCTCTTGAATAATTTATTGTTGTGTGTTAATACAACAGGACATGGAAGGAAATTATAAAAAAAATGTTGTTAACAAAGTCCTGCTCATTCAAAATCAAAGATATAGATGCCATGTCGTAGTGGAGTCCCAATCTTCATTCAATGCTTGTCTATCTCTTTTCTCTTTTGCATTTTTTTTTCTTTTTTTATGTAATAATAAAAAACAATAAAACAAAGATAGACACTAACAATATTATGGGACGCTAATGACATGCTAGATGTCGAGGAAAGTTGTGTTAAGAAAATTTGAACCTACCCTACAAAGAAAGTAAAAATTTAGGATCTTAATAAGGGATAAAATTTAGGATCTTGATAAGGGGTAGCCTACGGATGTTGATTAAGAAATTAAAAAAAATATGTAGTGTGAAAATCGTAAAAAGTTCAAAAAAGATCATCAATAATGTTCTATCTCTAAATAAAAATATTTTTACTTTAATTTTTTTAACTAGTATCCTTAGAACAATAATTAGTATTTATAAAAAAATTATTTTGAATCTTTAATCACTTATGTAAAAAAATTAGTTTGCTCGAATGACTTAGTTGGCGTTTTCATGGACCACAGGGAAAAAAATGAAATACAGAAACTACTATTTATATTTTCTGCTTCACGCATATTCAATATTGTCAAAAATATTCATGTACATAGAAATTTGAATAATAACGATAATGATACACGAAGACCATGAGCTAATTATCAAGACTTTGGATTATCTGGACACACTTCATGAAATGGTTCATGCATAGAATTTTGTTTTTTTTATAATATAGATTTTTTTATTTTAGTATTTTTTATTCTAATAAATAAATTCTTTCATTTTAATGTCTGATATCATCATTTCAATCTTTATAAAATTGTAAACTTTATGGTATAGATTTTTTTTGTGTTAAAAGATTTTCATTTTAATTATTACTTTATCGAAAACAATAAATATATTTATCAATCTTTATTAGACACGTAATCACTTAATATAAACAATAATCTAAATAAAACAAAAAAATATAAAAATCAAAGTATAAAAAAAAAAAGCAATCTTATATTATATTATGAAAATTTCATTCCAAAATACAAATTACATTTTGAAATGAATTTTTCATAAAGCAATAGAAAGTTAGGAAACAATAGCAGCAATGTACCAAATTTTACCATTGTAGATGATTTTAAGTACGTCCCATGCTACATTTGCTGTTTCACCCAAGGCCCATACATGAGTCATGTTACATGGTTGATTTATTTAGCAAATAATTCTTTTATAATTTTTTGACAGGATTTTAAAAATAATTATTTTTTTACAATTATAGATATTGGGTGAGAAATCACTTGTGATCAGTAGCATAAAATTGTTTTATAAAACAGTCTTTAAAACACCGGAAAGTGAATCAAATAGGCTTTAATATTTTATCATCTCATAATTTCACTTTTTTTTTTATTATAACCATTATTGTGTATGAAAAAAGGAGCTAAAAGAAGTATTCTAGTATTTAGGCAAACTTGCATGTCAATCTAGATCACTATGGGTTCAACTTAGTGGACCAGATCATAGGTGATCAGAGTCAATTTTCTTGTGATTTCTATAAAAAAAATGTTATTTTTTCAATCCCCTCAGATCCCAAACCATGGTGGTCGGGTTCAATAACATGTGGTAGGCTTGGTCCAGTCAGCTATGTTGACATGTTCAATTATGTGCAATTCTGTTCAATTTTGTGCAATTTTATTCATTTTGTTACTAACTAACTAACTATTTACTAATTCTCGGAAATGTTAGTTGAGTCTAGTTATCTGTAAATAGACTTTATTTTGTACACATTAAAGCATATTGTAATGTGGATTTTATATTCATCAATAAAGAAATAGTGTGGGTTCATAACTAGATCTGTGTGCGTTAGCCATCATTGCTCTAATCTTCATATTCTTCTCTCTCAGAATTCACAACACATGTTTTGATCTATTTTGATGGCTCTAAAAAATACTAGTAGTCCTGAAGCAATATAAATGAATTCATGAAAACAAATTATCATGATTTTAAACTACATGATATTATTTTAAAAGTACACATGTACAACTATGAATAGAAAGTGGTAAACTGTATTAATATCTATTGATTCAAGAGCTACTCATCCGGAGCTATATATGCCTAATATGTTATATAGTTGCATTGAAAATAATCAAAATGAATAGCAAAGGGTAAAACAAAAAGACAATAGAAAGGACTTCATAAAAATCATAGAGAAACTAATTTTAAATTCAGATGAAAGAAATAATTTAATGTGAGATTTGAATCGTTTGAGAAGATTGACATAACAAGTGTTCACGCCTTCAAGGTTCTGTGCACTTCAGGGGCTATAGAACAATTCAAGAAGAGAACTACCCCTAACACGTCAAAGATGTAAACACCACCATAAACATGCCCAACGACAAACCTCCAAACACGTCAAAATGATAACCTTTACCATATTAAAAAGTTGTTAGAAGAGAACTGTAGTATAAATAGGTATCAAACCCCTTTATGACACCAAGGTATATGCATCTTGTTAAAATTTCTTTAATTAGTCCTTTTCTGGCTTCAAAACTCCTCAATGAGTACATTTCTCTAGCATGAATAAAATTGGAGGAAATAATTTTAGTTCAACAAATGAAAAGAGAAAGAAAGTAACAAGTAATTATGTAAAAAATCAAACATGTACTTTAATATATATGTACATATAAATGAGAAAATAGGTTATACATTTACATTATAAATCTAATTTTATATTGTCATCTAATTAATAATTAATATATATGATAATTTTATTAATTTTACTATTTTAAAAATATATTTATTATTTCTTTAAATAATTTCCTTTAATTGGTTAATGTATTGAGAGTGAGGCTTCACAAGTGAGCTTGACTATCGTAGTAAGGAGTTTAAGCTAGTCCGTTAAATAGAGATTAATCCAAGAGTAAAGCAATAAAAGCTCAAATTTTAGACCTACTAATAAAAAAATATTTATTTTTATTTTTATAAAATAAAAAGGTCTCGTATATTAGTATGTATAGACTCTTCAATTAAATAAGATATGTGAATTATTATAAATTTTTTAAAATTTTATCTTTATTTTTATGGATAAAAAGAAATCCAACCGCATATGCTAATTGTCTTTTTCACTTTTTTTTTCACGGACAGATCTAGAGAGTGGTGAGCATGAACTCGAGTCCCCCTGGAACTTTTTATCTATCTTTGTATATGTGTGTCTATATATATATAAAATTAATTTTGTATGGTGTTATTGTAATAATAGTTAATATTAATTAATATAAAACTGTATAAAATTAGTTGTGTTTATTATTTTATTGTAATGATTAAAGTGGTAATTAATGTAAAATTGTGTAAAACTAATTGTGTGGTTGTTGTTATTATAATATTAATTAAGCTTATCATCATTTAATATAAAAATTAGTTTTAATTTTATGTGTATAAATAATATTTTTTTAAAATTATTATTTATTAAAAATTAGACATTTAAACAATTATAAAAAAATAACCTCTTTATAAGGTTTGTGGATCCATCACTCCTCTTTTTCTACTGCTTTTTGTATATTTATCTATTTGTATATTATTATTATATTGCAGTTATAATATTATATCTATCATAATATATACATAAAATTAACAAGTATATTATATTATGTTACTATGTTATAAAATATTTTGGCAACTGGCCGTGATTAATTTCTCATGTGCGTTGTTGCATCCTGATATCTACTACTATTAAATGGATCAGAGAAATTGCGGGAAACAACCACAACCTATCACATATTAAAGAATCCAATCCCACAGCATCATTAAAAAGTAATGAACTGGTTTCACATTACTTGAAAAAGTTAAACAAATACCTCACATGATTAGTGGATAAATTTCTCATAAGCATATTAGACATTCAATTTTTATATTTATATGTATGGAAAATTAATTATTTAGAAAAATCTTCTTTTCTAAAATAAATTTTAGTATCTGCAATATTTATTCTTGACTCTTGATTTAAGAATGTCTGAATTAAAAAAAAAGGTTCTTTTTGACAAATTAAAAGAATCCAAATGACACTATTTTAAGAGTTTTCATAAAGGCTTAAATAAGGTTGTAATAAATGTTACTATGGAATATTCCTTATTATCTTTTACAAAACTAGTAACATTTATTAATGTAAGAAATATTCTAAATTATGAATCCAAATATCATGTTGGTTTGGATGGAATCAAGCTTAAATTCATTATATAAAGTCTCGATTTTAAGTTTTTAAGATAAAAATAAGTGATTGAAAAAAACTCTACTATAAATAGTCCATCAATTATAAAAATCATTTAATGAAGGAAAATAAATGATGTATTAATATTTTTATTTATTTTATTATATTTTTTACTAAAGGGGATTTTATTATAATTTTAAATTAAGTTATTTGTATATTTTACAAATTAATACTAAACAAAAGAAAACGGTAATGTGCGGTCATAATGTAAATAAAATCAACTACATGATAAGATATATATAAGTGTGGTGTAACTCAATCAAGTTAAATGAGTATTATTAGATGTACCATGTTACCCCAAATAAATCGATATGATGAGAGGGAAATTAATAAAAAAAACTTTAAAAAAGAACTCATGATTATAACAAAAAGAAAAAAAAGAGTGAAGTCAGTAAAATTAAGACAAGATTTGCAATAAGGATGTGTAGGTAACCATTGCATCATGAGAATAATCAATTCATAGTTTATCATTAGTTAATGGTAACTAAAATAGTTAACTAATAATGTTTCATTAATATTATTGGCCAAATACCACTAATTTGGGTTCACCAGAGTCATACAAAAAAAATCCTATATATATTTTTTATCTTATCTAAAATGTTGTATCATTTAAAGTTTTGTATCAAGTTTTGTATCAAGTTTTGATTATTTGGAAAGCATGTCGGGACTGTCTTCCAAAACTTGTATCAGACTGCAGGCTAAGGGTATTTCATGTCCAACAAATGGTGTTTTTTGTACTGATGCTCTTGACAATAGTTGGCACGTTTTTCTAACGTACTGTCCTATGAGTCTTAATATATAGAGGCAATGTGGTTTGTGGAGTAATATTGAGACATATTGCAGGATGTTGACATTTTTAAGGATCTAATAATGCGGTATGGAGCTTGTATTAGAGATAGCACGGGTCATTTTATAGTTGCAGCAACTGGTAATTTTATTACAGCATCCATGTCTGTGTTGGAGGAAGAAGCGGCTCGTGCCATTCTTAATGCTTTATTATGGCTCACTCAAAACAATTTGAGTTTCGGTAATCAGTGAGACAAATTGCAAATCAGTGGCAGATCGGATTAACAATGGGAAAGAGTACATTTCAGAATATAGGATATATGGTTCTTAGTCAAATAAAAAACCTGTTTATTTAATGTGTAGGTCAGTTGGTAATACATGGGTTGGGTTTGTGGGGGGTGAATATGAGTTCCATTCCCACAATATATTTTTGAGGAGGGATGATAAATTTTAAGTGTTACTAAATTTCAGATAAAAAGTTAATCTCGTAGTCAATCCTAAGAATTGAAGTTTGTGCAGATATCTTGGGTCCCATCAGCCAAAGACCCTAATTATTATTTATTATAATTATATTTATAATATCAACTTATCATATAGGAATCAAGACTTAAGAGTTGGTAAGACAAATGTTAGATTCTTAAATAAAAAATCAATTTGTCAAATCTTAAATGGAACATTTACAAGTAAAAGAAAACAAACATGAAAGGTCTAGCAACTACAACTACAATTACTTTCTTCTACTTGTGAATGATTCATTTAAGATTTGACAAGTTGATTTTTTATTTGAGAACCTACTCATGCATTATCTCCTCTTAAGCTTTGATTCTACGATAATAAATTGACATTATAAATATAATTACAATTATAATACATTATAATAAATATTTATAAAAATAAAATCAAAAAGTTCCAAGTTTAATGTGTTGTTAGTGCATGGATCTTGTTACCAATGTTAGTAAGTTATATTTTTCTTAAAGATGAAAATGTCAATAAGTTATTAAATTTAGGGACATATTTGTTAATAACTTTAGTTTCTATATCTATGTGAATATCATTTTATGACATTTTTGTCTTTGCGTGTCACATAAGCAAGTTCTCTAATGTTAAGAGACAAAATTTAACGATAGGATGAATTTGTCTCACTTTTTATACTTTTGGAGATTAAATTTTATTTTTTAATCTTTCAAGGACGAATTTATGAACGTCATATACTTTCATGGGTCAAAATGATTATTTATCTACTTTAAAATGAATCTTGGGGAGATTATAATAAATAGTGATTTCAGATTTTGGAGAGATAAAAATTCTAAAACCAAAATTCACTTACTTTACAAAGAAAAAACAGTGAATTCAAATTTTAGAAAAAAAAATTAGGACTAAAATCAAAACTCGCTCTTATAAAATAATATGTAAATCTATATTAAAAATATGAAAAACGTGTTGCTATCAAATGGAGAAGTATGCGCATAACAAGCCAAATTTCAATATATCTATCCCCTACCAAATAGCCATGTTCTGAATTCTGTGTGCAGTTTTGACTAAACGAGTTTCTCTGGGTCAGGCCAAGGTGTGCATTAATTACTGCGAAGCAAACATCATTTTTTATGGGCTCACTTGCACAGGTTGTTTGACCCACTTGACCTTCATGAAGAAATTTTAATTAATTAAATTTTCATTCTTACTCATTTTTATTTAAGATTTTATTTTTACAAGACAAAGCATATTGCTTTTATTATTCCATGATTCAATTAAATGTTAATTAAATCACTTTCAACGTTTGTATTACATTTTATTAATGGCTGAAATATGTTTTTTTTCTCATAAAATTAAAAAGTTTGAAATTCGTCATTACAAAATTTTTGGAATTTTTTGGTTCTCATAAAATTGAAACTTGTTGTTTTTTTCCTCGGAGTCAAGCTTGGACGAATCCAAACTTACATGACATTTTTTAAAACTTAATTATAAGCTAAAGTATGTTTTATATCCTTTTAAATATCAAAATGTTCAAAATCCATATCTACAAAATTGAGTTTTTTTTTCGTCCTCGAAAAATTCAAATCTGTTACTTTTTAGCCCGAACGTAGATTCGGGTATCTGAACCTACGTGTTATTCTTTCATTAGTTTCATTGATGGTTATGAGAGTAGGTGATTTATGAAGGTTAAAAATCACCACAAAATGCAAAAAAAAACCCACAAATTTGTAAATTCCTCTTTCCTAACTTACTTCATCTTTCTCGTCCACCAGGCTAATCCGAGAGAGAGGTGAATCCGAAAGCCATATTGTTGAGTTTGATTCCGATAAAAGATTGGAATTAGTATTTGTAACGTTGAGTTTGAGAGTGAAAGTGTTAGGTTTCCGAAAGGAAGGGCAATTCAAAGAAGAAGAAGAAGAAGATGGAAGGTTAAATAAGGTGACCATTGGAGTTGAACAAAACTTTTAAAAACAAAAAGGAAAATATTTTTATATAAATTCGAAGAAGATGAAGAAAGTTAGGAAAGAAGGAGGTCAGGAAAGAGGAATTTACAAATATGTGGAGTTTTTTTTTCTACATTTTGTGGTGATTTTTAACCCACAGAAATTATCTACTCTCATAACCATCAATGGAACCAATGAAAGAGTAACACGTAGGTTCGATACTTGAACATATGTTTGGGCCAAAAAGTAACAAATTTCAATTTTTTGAGAACGAAAAAAGACTCAAAATTTTACAGGGACGGATTCCGAACATTTTGATATTTACAGGGACGAAAAATATATTTTAGCCTATAATTTAAGTTTTAAAAAATGTCACTTAGGCTCGGATTCATCCAAGCCTGACTCCGGACCAAAAAATAACACATTTAAATTTTGCGATGACGAAAAACATACCAAAAATTTTGTAGGAACAAATTCTAAACTTTTGGATATTTATAAGGATAAAAAACATATTTTGACATTTCATTCATATTTGTCATCCATCAATCTCTTTGCTTAAAACATAATGACAAGGTTATATGATTAAAAAAATCAAAAACACTTGATAATGTTTAGAAACACTATGACTAAGAGCATCATAAAGAATAAATATGTCAAAAATATAAACGATCCAAGTATTCATGGTACATTTTTGTATCAGTCAATGTTAATTTTTATTAAAACATTAGAAAAGAGATTCAAATCAACAACTAAATCCATGAAGTCATAGTACATGACTGAAGGAATTTGTTTTGTGATGTATTCCATTCAAATCGGGAATAATATACAGGAGTGCTTGCTTAATTCAAGGTTGCAAATAGGCTAATTTCCTAAGATATACAAAGATATTGAAAATGTTTACAAGAATATTTACAGATTCTATCACACCCTCGCAGTCGAAGTGAGAGGTTCTGGTACGCTGAGACTGACTCGAAAATCATCAAAAAGTATGCGCGGAAGCCCTTTAGTGAAAATGTCAGCAATTTGATAGCAAGAGGGAACATGAAGGACACAAACTTGTCCACAAGCAACTTTGTCACGTACAAAATATATATCCATCTCGATGTGTTTAGTGCACTGATGTTGAACGAGGTTACCGAAGAGATATATCGCGCTCACATTGTCATAGTACACCAATGTAGCCTTGTGGATCAGACAATGAAGTTCCAGAAGCAGATTACGAATCCAACAAGACTCAAAAATAACATTTGCTGCCTCTATACTCCGCTTCGGCACTTGACCGAGACAAAGTAGGTTGTCGTTTAGAGGACCAGGAGATCAAATTATCTCCAAAAATATGCAATAACCAGAAGTAGACTGTCTAGTGTCAGGACATCCACCCTAATCAGCATCGGTGTATGAAATGAGACCGTAAATTGATGATTTGTACAAATGTAAGCCAAAGTCTAGGGTGCCTTGTACATAACAGAATTTGTTTAAAGGCATTCATATGTTCAGTCTTTAGATCATGCATGTGTAAACATACCTATTGTACAACATATGATATATCGGGTCTCATAAAAATAAGGTACTACAATGCTCCTGCTAATCTGCGATAATGAGTTGGATCCTCATATGGAGAACCCGAGGAGACACTAAGCTTGACTTTGGTGTCCGTTGGTGTTGGAGCAGGTTTACTAAAGGTCATGCCAACTCTATCTGTGATCTCCTCAGCATATTTTCGTTGGAAAAGAAATAAACCACCTATATGTCTAGTTACTAAAATGCCCAAAAAATAGCTGAAAGGGTCCAAATCTTTCATAGCAAATTTTGAAGCAAGAAGTGACATAATAGATTTACGAAGATCATAAGAAGAAGCAGTAAGGATGATATCATCAATATATAAGAAAATGTATGCCATGTCATTACCCTTGCAATAGATAAATAATGAATGATCAGGTTTGCTATGATAGAAACCAATGGTGGATATAAAATCAACAAACCGTTGAGATATCAGGCACGAAGAGCCTATTTCAGACCATAAAGAGATTTTTTTTAAGAGACATACATAATCTGGATGAACTGAATCCATGAATCCCATAGGCTAATGCATATAAACAATCTCATATAGTTGACCATGCAGAAATGCATTTTGGACATTCAACTAATAAATGGACCATGATTTAGATACGGTAATGCTAAGAATAGACTAGATTGTTGTTGGTTTCATCACATGACTAAAAGTTTTATCATAGTCTACTTCAGCCTTTTGAGACTTGCCATCACCAACAAGACGGGTCTTATGCTGCTCAAAAGAAACATTAAATTTATTTTTATGCCAAAAAATTCACATAAAATAAATAATATTAACATTAGAAGTTCGTGGTACTAAATCTCACATCTTATTTTTAATAAGAATATCATATTCTTCTTGCATAACAGATTTTCAATTTGGGTCGGACAAGATCAGTTTTGGATTTTTAGGAATAGTAACGAATAATATTTGCAGAATCTATCAATAACTTAGAGAAAATTAAACTCAAATTAAAATAATTATCGGAACTAATTTGGTTTAAATTGTTGAATATAATTATAGGACTGAACGGACCCACTCTACTTGTTTCCTGCAACCGAGCCACACTTTTTTTGGACTATTTGATCATGACAGAAAACAACACATCTATTGTCTTAGGACAATCAATTGCTGTTAAAAGAGATATACATCATGAAGTATGACTGACCAATTCATGAGCAATGCTAAGTTAAGTCCTTAATTAATAAGTGCTGTCTTTTGTCTTTTTTTCTTTGGTTTTAGCAGCTACCCCTATGTTAACACTAGTTACTTTCCTACTCTACTATGTCAAAAGAAGCAATAGAGTGTGGTTGCTTCTCTTCCTAGCTGCATTGCTCTTAAATACAATCGAACATAAAGTGATGCTCATAAATTTGTCACAGATTTGGTCTAAGCCAAAAGATTTCTTAAACAGTGAAAATCAACTGACGTATGATGTAAGCAGTTAGCACCAGCCACCGGCCCACGAAATTTTCACACACACATACTACAAATATATAATATATACATAACCATACATACGTATTTATTATTAATATATATATATATATATATATATATATATATATATATTATTTACAGTATGAATTCAGGTTGAAAGATTTAAACCCAGGTTAAAAGACCCGAATTCTTGATTTTGAAATTTTTTTTTGAAAAATCCTAAATATACATTATGAATAGTAAATATGTATATTTTTATTAATAATAAATGCACATATATGTTTATGTGTATATTATATATTTGGTGTATGTTTGTGTAAAAATTTCACGAGCACACTCAACTAATTCCATCAAAAATAAAAGTAGAAGAACTCTAAACAACTTAATAATCAACCAAACTAACTATATCAAATAATGAAATAAGTGTACATTATACAAGCTATCTCTATGATTTAAGGAGAAAAAATAAGATAAAATTATTTTTACATAAATTATGAAAATTTTATTGAAATAAACTATATATATATTATAAAATAAATATAAATAAACTATAAATAAATTGTTTCAACGACTTTCAAAGTCTTTAATAGTAAAAAATTGCTCATTACTGAAAAACTGTTGAAATAAGCCGTAACCCAAATAAAAAACTGTAAAATGGAGTGAATGTGTATAAAGTAAAGGAGATGTATTATCTAAAAGATTCCAAGACAACAAAATGAAAAGGAAGCTTATAACAGTTCAAAGGCCAAGAATAATTTGAGGGAAGGATCAAACAGAGAAAACCTGTACACAGAACTATAGTTGATGTTGCACATTTCATGGTTATAATTGTATAGAGAAAATAGATACTTCGATGATCATATACATCTCTCAAGCATGTGATTTCATTAATTAATTTACATTACTTGATATTGGGAAAACCTTGCCAAGCATTCTCTCCAAAGAGCATCCAAAGAACTCAGAAGAAGAATTTTCTGACACAACAGAAACAGTTGTTCTTGCTCCTCTATTCCCATGTTCACCCTCTCTAGTCTCAGAACTTGGAGCAGCAGAACCACCTTCAGTCACAATCTCAACCAAATCATGATGATCTCCACCATGATGATCATCACTAGAATTATTTTCCACAATACTTGCTACAATTGAGGTTCTACAAATAGGACAATTGGAGTGTGAACTCAACCACATGTCAATGCACTCCACATGGAAGCCATGGCCACACTTTGGCAAACACCTTCCCACTTCACCATTCTTAAATGCACTCAAACAAATCACACATTCAAGTTCTTCTTCTTCTTCTTCCTGGACCTTTTTGTTGTTGTTGTTGTTGTGTTCATAGATGAACAGTGGAATTGTTCTAATGGTTGAAGAATCTAACCCTTTTGTTGAGAGGGGTGAACTGTCTTCTATGGTGAAGCTGTGGAAGTGGTGGAACCTTGCCGGGCCTAGGACGTCGGAGACGGTCACCGTCGTGCGACGGCGCCGCCTCCGGCGGCGGGCGTTGGCCTGAGCCTGTGCTTGAGCGAGGAACCACTTGGCGTAGAGGTGGAGAAGAAGGACAAAGAGGATTACTAAGAGGAGGGAAATGATGGCTGCAAGCATGATGTTCCTGTTGTCTGAGAAGATGTTCTGAAACATTTGGGTCAACGTGTTGTTGTTGGGTGGTGAGTCTGGTTGGGTTGGCATAATTGTGTTGTGGAGAGTGTGGTCAAATGGATGTTTTGGTTTTGGCTCAAAGGTTTGGACTTGATGGGTTTTATTAGGAGGGTGGTGGTTTACAATCTTGGTGGAGTGTTTTTTTTCAGAAGATATCTCTTTTTATTTATTTATTAATAAGCTTGTTTGAGAAACTCGTGGAAAAACTTATTTGAAACACTCTCTCGACTGCTAAATAGTTTGAAAACAATTTTGTTTAAAAAACAATCAGATACTAGCTATATATTTTGGAAACAATTCTATTTGAGACATTTTTTAAATACTAAAGATTTTGAAGATAATTATATTTACAACACTATCAGTTTTAAATATAAATACTTTTTGTAAAAAGGTGTTTTTAGTCTTTTTTTATTTTTGATCAATGTGATCAAAGTTCTTATATTTCTATATTGATGAATTTGAACTTCAAATTTTAAAATAATTTAATTTAATTTCTTCTAATTTTAGAGAACTTGAAGAATTATTAAAGAATGTAGACATAATTTACATGCTATTTTAAAAGTTTTTGAGCACCAAATTGAGGGATATGAAAGTATATATAATTAAGGATCTTGATTACCTGTTAAAAAAATTAAGGATGTTGATTACATTTGACTGAAAACATAAGGATTAATAACATAACTTTTTTCCATATTTTTTTTAACAAAAAAATTTATTTGATGAAGGGACTAGAATGGACCGTTGGTGTGTGGTTGCTCTTTTTGTGTTATGTGAAAGGGATTACGTGAGAGTGAAGTTAGTTTTATATGAGGGAAAAAACAATTTAGGGGGGTGTTGCCTCATGCATATGATACATTTGCGTGTGGTGGTTAGCAACAAATTTGTGTTTCTAATGCATTATTATTTTGTATTCTATTAGTTCAAGGCCAAGGGGGAGTGAGTGAAACGGTGTGGTTGAAGTCAAAGGAGAATCCCTGTATCCAAGGAGGCAAATGGGGACTTATGCATGGGAAAAGTGATGTTATGAGAAAAAAAGGTGCAGAAATGAAGGACTCGTGAAGGCGACGGCAGCAGAAATAGGGTAGTTGAGTTTTATTATATTCATGTGGAGCAGTGTAGTCTTTTTATTTTATATTATTATATATAGATTATTAGAATTTTGTAGACTATGGTTTCGGTGGAGTAATTTTTAATGTATCATTATTATAGTCCCTTAATTATTAATTATCCTTATAAAATGTTATCGAGTCATGATAAAAAATTGTCTGTGTTTAATGAATTTTTGCATTTATTAAATAATAATTAAGAGGTGGCGTAAAACAATGGACCGCACACAAGTAAGTCCTCAATAACTTTCTCTAATGTGGTGAATTTAGGGGATCCCTAGGCATGGCCTATCATTCCGAGTCAAGATTCTTGAGATTTTGTCGCAAAAAATTGCACCAAAGCCAAAGTAAGCAAAGAAAGAGAAGCTTGCTTGAACCATTTTTTGCTTGGTTATTATTATAAATAAATAGTATATGTAATGAGAGTGTAATAATGATAAATTTATTTATTTTTATAATAATTTTTAATCGATTAATAGTATAAAATTTTGGAAAAATGCTTGTATTGATTATATGAATCAGTTTTATATTTATTAACGGTCATACTTCATATCAAATGCCATTTTAGTGATGGAGTTATAATATTAGTTTGATGATAGATGATTTAAAGGAAAATAAGAGATTATGGATTTAAATTTGTCTTACTAATCAATTAACAACTAACAATGATCATGATCAATAAAAAAAATATTGTATAGTCATTAAATTCTAAAACACTTGTAATATACCCAATAATGTATAAAAAAATAAACTTGATTATTATTTAGTTAAACTTTGTCAACATAGGGAGGATATTTTGTTTGGGGGTAGAAGTAGGATTGGGGATGGGGTCCCCATGCGAATGGAACCAGACAGGATCAGAGCTTTTTTTCTTATCACTTTATTTTGGCATACCTTGACCACCCTACAACCAAAGCTAAATGCCAATAGCAACAGTAATAGATAACTCTTTGCATAGATTCCACCATTTTTTGCTGCATGCTTCCAGCGATCAGGGTGTGTGTATGGTATTGGTATATATAGGCTCGTGAACTCTCTGACGTACCCCAAACTGCCACCATGTAATAATTGTATCATCTCAAAAGGGAACCTATGCAGTTGAAAATTATTGCATCTTTTTCTTTTTAGTTAACTTGTTTTTTTTTTAGTTATTGATTTTGATCACTCTAGATATGATTTGATTACTTAATTAAAGAACAAAAAATTAACAACTTAAAATTTTATGAAAAATATAACAAGTGTTAATTTAAAAAGTTTAATCGTCGTAGACTATTTCAATTGTAATTTATTATTAATAAATTTTTTTAAATAATTATAATTTTTATTCATAATATAATAATATATTATGATTGAATGATAATATAAATTTTTTTACACTATAATATATAATTTTTTCTCTAATTTAAATGAGTTGTATATATATGTTGGGGTGAGTAATGGGGAATTTACATTGAAGTGTTGATGGTATTCGTTGTGATTTTTGTCGTTAAATAAGCCCGGCAAAAAGTGCGATTAGCTCTCACGGCATATCTGAGCTGCTGCATATATCCACATTATAAGGCTGTAGATGGTGGTTCTGTGGACTGTGGCATGCATGACTCCTCCACTAAAATGATCATTTCAATTTAAATGGTAAAGGAAATAATTTTGGTCTTTTCGGATTTTTTTTACAAAAATAAAATTAAGGATTAAATGTGCACAAACATATCAAATCATTAGAATATGAACCGTTAATTATCCCCCACAATTATAAATGAACAGCATGGGTTGCAATTTTAAATTAGAGTGATTAATTTTTAAAGAATTTTTTTATGATATTTTAAGAGTTTAATAGAGATATACATTTAATATGAAAGTTTTACATATTAATCAATCAAAAATCATTTTTAGTATACAAGTTTTAAATTCTACTTAGAGTTACAATTTCGTGACATTCTTTAGTATTGTAGAATATTGCGAATAATTATGTGATCATAACTGTGTTTGCATTGTGGTCAAGGACACCTAAAACCTCGATGTTGTGATCAAAATTATAACAGTAAATCATATTTTAAAATCTTATAATTTTTAAAATAATTATTATAAAAATTAATAAATTTAACATAATTTTTTGTCACTATATTATAAGTGAGAATTATTCACTAATTTTACCTATCATGATTAATCTCTATTAAAAAAATATTTATTTTTATAAATTTTCTCTTAATTATATTTTTTTTACTCAAATACATTGCTTAAAGGATTTGAATTCATTTCCTCACAGAATAATGACACATTGATGACATATACAATGACTTATGATTAGATTGTCCGTTTAATGCAAAAACAAATATTTTGAGAGGTTAAGGTTTATGTAGTTAAAAACATAACCATGGGAATGGTAAGGTAGGAGTTCTTCTATGTGGGTCACAAGGGTGGGTTGGGATTGAGGTTGTCTTCTAATGGTGGGAATGGGAATGAGAATGAGTTTAACAATTCATTGTTTCCTTCAAACAAGTCAAGATGTAGGTGGCTGTAGACTCTACCCTTGCAATGATGTCTCTGTCCAGTGGAGTCTTTTACAGACATGCATGGAGAGGGTTGACCAACAGGATGTGAGACCTAAAGTGAAAATCAAGAGAAACTTTTATACTTAAAAAAAAGAAATATATGTAAAGTTTTTTAGTAACATGTGTGATCTTTTTTATTTTTAAAAAACTATAAAAAAATATTCATAGACTTAAAATTTAACTTTTAATAATATTGACCGTAACAGACAGTAGGTATGTAATGTGTATACCATGAGTGGTGGAGGATATTCTCCTACGGAGTTTATGCAGGGTTGTGTATAGACATTTTGAGACTTAAGGTAAAAATATTAAAGTGATTTTTTTTACAAGAATTTTAAAGAGACTTAATATATTATATAATAATTATCTTAAATATTACATAAGTCATGCTTTTTAATTAATTGATGATGTAAATATTTGTACAACAATAATACACAAAAATTAAACTCAAATTATTATTATAAAGAATAATGAGAATCCTTTAATTACGGCATCCAATGAATGCATTGCCTTAATTCTATGGAATCAAACTAATTATCATAAATTATGTTAATGTTGTTTCCATATATGTATTATGACCGTTATTCTTAAATATATATATATAGAGAGATATATACATTCAATACCTCTTTTGTTTTGAAGTTTGTTAACTTACACTTGAATTGTCTTTTAGAATTAATAAAGAAAATTTATAGTTATAACTTGTTAACTTATTTTTGGTAATAAATTAATAAATTCCTTTATTTTAGAGGTGTGAAAATAAAATCACTTTTAGAAAATAACCTCCGCCCCTTTTCTTTATGTCCTCTAATGGCTTGGTTGATTTTGTTTGATTGGAGGTTGTAATCAAGGAATTCTCATTATTCTTTACAAATATTAGTAAAAATATGAAATAAAAAACAATATTTTCTCAAAATAGTTCAGAAGGGTCATTAGCCTATATATGTTCTGGTGAGAGTCATATATAGAGATTATAAGACCTAAAATAAAATTTACTTCAAATTTTAATTTAATACACTTTGTTAATTTTTTAAAAAAAATTGTGAGTTGGTATTTTAAATATTATTCAAATTTCAAATTGACTCAATTAAAGATTTAAATTAATTTATGTATACAAAATATCAACATGAAATAAAATTTTAACTAAATGTGTGATCTTATAATCAATATTTTTCATCAAAATATTTTTCTTTAACATTTTGAAATAAAATTAAAATTTTAGATAAATGATTTACGATGACCATTATATTCATAACTTAAGATTATGTAGTCTTATTAATGAAAAAATGATTACAAATAATAAATCATATCTTAACAAAATTTACCACTAAATAATTTAAATTGACAAAAAAATATTAAAAATGTAAAAAAAATAAAATGAAACTCTTGGGGGCCTAAGGCAAAAGTCTCATTGGCCTTATGGTTTCCACGGTCCTGAGTCTATGTCTATGTGTTGGTGAGTGCCAACTATGTGTGACCCAAGATGTGAAAACATTCTCCAATACATGATATTAAAAAAATTGTAGAAAATGAGGTTATATTTTCAAATGAAAAAAATGCGATTTTAATTTTTAGTGATACATGTTTAAGTGAAAGAGAGTTTGAAACAATTTAATTAATTAATACTTTGAATGCAAAAATAAATAAGTGTCAAAAAGATTTAATCTCAATAAAAACTAAAATATTAAATTCTAGCAAAAATTTGAAAACAAATATCACGTCTTTATAATAAAGATTTAAACCGGGCACTTGATAGTGCTAAACAAAAAGAAAAAAAAGTTGTCCATACAAATTTTATATTAATATAAACAAAAATACAACATATGCCAATCTCTTAAAAATATAATGAAAAATATGATTTGATCGTTTATGAAAAAATAAAGTAATCCATATTATATTTAATCCCTGTAAAGCGACTAAATTTGTAAAAGATTTATTCACCACTGATTTAAATTATTGAAAGATTACAAAGTATTTTGAAGTACTTGTGATTAACAATAAAATCACCTTACTTTTTCACTTTTGCATATTTACTTAGTTTAGAGGAGACAAATTCATATCAAATAAGGAGTGAATGCTGAGATATTATGAATTACTTTATCAAAGGAGTAAAATATTAAAAATAGAATATAAGTTCTTATCGCGGGAAAGAGGTTGCATCTTCTGATAGCAATCTCAACCCAGGAAGGAGTAGGCCTAAGAGGGTGCACAAAACGCCAACATATCTCCACGATTATGCTTGATTCCACTCACCTAGGATTTCACCTTGCCGACAAGCACTACCATGATTATAACAAACTAGCACAATTCCACTACTATGTTATTTTTGCATTTCTATTATACTTTTCTGTTATGGGCCATGAGTGCCAAAATCCTATCACTGTATGATCATTATAAGTGCACCACAATAATGAAATAAGGCAATGAAGCATTTACCTATATTTTCTCTAGTTATTTTTTTGTAGAATAGTAGCTTGCTTTACCAAATTGGTCTGACCTACCCTCAACGTTGTCGGTATGCCTAAGCACAACACCCGGCAAGCATCCACAAAACACCTTGAGGAAGTTATCCTTTGACTTACCCAGGGACAACACTCCCTCGCACAAAACCACACGTCCTTAGCCCAAGCCCAGTCGACCATGGATAGCAAGATTGACTCTATCCTGGTATGACTTGCTACCCTTACCATTACTCCACCTACCCTTAAATGTTCCTCACCACCATTACTAACCCCTTCTCTACCCCCTCGTCCACTTATGAAATTGGGCGTTCCGCGATTTGATGGTAAGGATCCACTAGGGTGGATTTTTAAAATTACGCAATTCTTTGACTCCCAAGGTGTGCTAGACAAAGAACGCTTGATAGTGACATCGCTTTACATGGAAGGCCTAGCCCTCTACTAGTACTAGTGGATGTCACGAAACGGGCTCTTAACCTCATGGCCAACCATGTTACAGGCCCTTGAGTCTTGATTTGTGCCTTGCTTTTACAATGATTACCTATCGAAGTTCAAGCTCACAGTGCTTTGTTCAAGCTCCGACAAAAGGGAATTGTGAATGATTACCTATCAGAGTTTGAGCATCTATCTAATCGGCCTGTGGGCCTCGCTCAACCTTTTGTCCTGAGTTGCTTCATATAAGAACTCATTCTCGAACTCCATCGCAAAGTTCAGGCATTGCAATCGTTGTCATTGCTACAAGCCATCGCCCTCGCCAAGTTACAGGAAGACAAGCTTCACGACCAATCGGTTTTCGATTCCTTCACCATCTGCTCCCCTGGCGTTGTTAACTACAACGAGTTCCCCACCATTACCAGCATTTCCCAAGTTTTCGGTCAAATGCCTAGCTGTTGAAGAATTGACAAACCGTAGGGACAGAGGCATGTGTTACCACTGCAACGAGAAATGGGTCACTGGCCACCAATGTAAGCCCCGATTACACTTGTTTATCGCATATGACAAGTCAGAGCTATCATTGTCTCCCTCAGCAACAGACTCCTCGATCAACTTGCCGGAACCTTTGGTCGTTGACTCCCCTCACCCGAGCCTCAACGTAATGTCGGGCATGCCTCCCCAACTACTTTTTGCATTTATGGGATTCTAAGTCATCACCAAGCTACAATACTGGTGGATGGTGGGAGTACCCACAATTTCATACAGGCTTGGGTTACGCATTTCCCACTTTTCCCACCACAGCCATTAAGCCCTTTCAGGTCATGGTTGGCGACGATGACACTCTTCTCTACCATCGTGTTTGCCCCCATACTTCACTCACTATCCAGGACTACCTATTTATGCCATACCTGTTTATATTGGGCCTCAGTGGAGCAGACATCATCCTGGGCGTCTAATGGCTCCAAGACTTGGGCCCCACACTTACTGACTACACCACCCTTACAATGTGATTCACCCTTTTGGGCCGCTAGGTTAACTTGCGCACTGATGTACCACTCCAGCCCGTTTCATCCTCAACCCACCAAGTGCGTTGTCTGGTGCAAACCTAAGGAGTTTCGACTCTGTTCCAACTCACCTAGACACCCGACCCATCCCAAACCAACCCACCTTCGTCTTCTCCCTCTCACCTACCTTCTATCCTGTTATGACCAACTATTCCAGGAACCAGCCGAGCTCCCTCCCCCACACCTCATCTCCCACCACATCCACCTCCAACCCAATTCCAACCCCGTTAATATTCGCCCATATCGTTACCCCCACAGCCAGAAAGCAGAGTTAGAAAGACATATGGCTAACATGTTGCAGACGGGATTGATTCAGTTGAGCCAGAGTCTGTTCTCTTCACCTGTCCTTTTGGTGAAGAAGAAAGATGGAAGCTGGAGATGCTGCGTAGACTATCACGCGTTGAATGTAATCACCATCAAGGATCGCATCCTCATGCCTACCATCAATGAACTGTTGGGCGAATTAGGTATTGCTACTTGCTTCTCGAAACTAGACCATCGACAAGGGTTCCATCAAATTCACATGGCAGTCGAGGATGTACCCAAAACTACTTTCAAAACCCACTAGGGAATTATGAGTATAAGGTGATGTCTTTTGGACTTTGTAACACTCCGTCCACCTTCCAAGCCACAATGAACAAATTTTTTAAGCCGTACCTTTATAGATTCGTGGCGGTCTTCTTCGATGACATCCTTATATATAGTCCCTCACTTGATTTGCGTCTCATTCACTTGGAAGAGATCTTCAAGCTATTAGCTTAGAGCAAGTTCCATTTTTAAGTGTCTATTTGCAAAAAACAAACTCTAGTACTTGGGACATGTGATCTCTGCCACCGGCATCGTCCTCGATCCCACTAAGATTAGTGCCATGCTTGACTAACCTCCCCCTACGTCCACCACCGAATTACGGGGTTTCTTGGGCCTCACCAGTTTCTACCGGCGCTTCATCTATAACTATGCTGCCATCGCTAGCCCTTTGACTAGTCTTTTGCGTAAGGACCAATTCAACTGGTCCATGGACACCCAACTAGCCTTCCTTCATCTCAAAGAGGCTATGACGGAAGCCCCCATCTTGGTTTCTCCCAATTTTGCACTTCCATTCACCTTGGAGATTGACATGTCAGGCACTGCCATGGGAGTTGTTATCCAACAACAGTCGCACCCCATAGCCTTCTTTAGCAAAGTGTTTTGCCCCCGATTGAAGAGTGTATCGACATACATCACAAAATTACTTGCTATTACTTTAGTAGTGCAAAAATGGAGACATTATCTCCTTTACCAACCCTTTATAATCATTACTAATCACAAGATCCTTAAAGACCTCATGTCTTAGGTCAGCCAAACATCGGAACAACAACACTACCTTGCTAAGCTTCTGGGCTATGACTATTCAATTCAATACAGGCTAGGATTAGACAATGTTGTAGCAGACGCCTTATCGCATATCAATGTCAATACCGGTCACTATTATTCTCTTTCTATGCCTAACTTTGAATTTGTAGAACAACTCTGTCAGTCCCTTCATGATAACTAGGAGTTCAGCGTTTTCTCACGACAAACCCAAGATACTCCGGCAAGCCACCCTGATTTCGGAGTTTGACGTGGTCTCATTTTCCACAAGCAGAAGATTTGGCTTCCCCACAATCACAACTTCATTTCCCTTCTACTCGAAGAATTTCACTCCACACCATTGGGCAACCACCTAGGCACGACCAAAACTCTTTGCAGTCTACATGACAACTTTTTTTGGACCACCATGAAGTAAGATGTTCGCAAGTTCATCCCCCAATGTCTCATATACCAACAAACCAAATATGAGACCAACAAGCCAACAGGCTTCTCTAGCCCCTTCCTATTCTTGTCGCAATTTGGGAAGATCTTTCCCTGGATTTCATTATCGGATTGCCCTCGTCATAAGGCTTCGCCAATCTCGTGGTGGTTGACTACTTCACTATAGGCTCTCATTTCGGTGCTCTATCGTCAACATATACAACTCACAAGGTAGCTTTGCTCTTCATGGACATCGTTTCCAAGCTCTATGGGTTCCCAATAAGCCTAGTCTCTAACTGCAACCTGATATTCATTAGCAGCTTTTGGCGAGAACTATTTCGCATATGTGGGACCAAGTTGAGGATGAGTACCTTGTACACCCAAAAACCGACGGCCAGACCGAGGTACTCAACAAAATCCTCGAACAATATCTCTGAGCATTCATTCACAATAAGCAATCAAGTAGTGCTCCTTTCTTTCCCTCACGGAATGGTCCTACAACATTGTTGTCCACATCACCACCGGTGCGTCATCATTTCAAGCCACCTATGGCAAGGCCCCTACTTCCATACCTCAGTATTTGGAGTGTTCTTCCCAGGTTGAGGTCATGGACGAATTAATGACGACAAGAGCCCAACTTCATTCTGACCTTCTGTATCATCTCTCTAAGGCCCAGGTTGCCATGAAATGGATCGCCGATTCACATCGTCATGATGTTGTTTACAATGTTGGTGACTGGTTTTCATGTGCCTTCGCCCATATCATCAAATTTCTCTCAGACCATCTTACACGAAATTCTCTAAGCGTTTCTACGGTCCTTTTCGCATCCAGGAGCATATCGGCCCAGTGGCTTATCGCCTTCAATTGCCAACATCCTCTAAATTTCATCCTATGTTTCATGTATCTCTTTTAAAGCCAAACATGGGACCAACCCCCCTGAACTGCATCCTCTACCACCACTACATTCAGAGAACCATCATGTGGTCGAACCACTGTCGATCTTGGACTGGAAATGGGACAATGACAACACTCCACCAGTTCAAAAAGTCTTGGTTCAGTGGGCCGACCTAGCACCAAAAGATACCTCTTGGGAGGAATGGAATACTCTTCACACCTCTTACAAACTTGGGGACAAGGTTGTTCTGCAACCCAACCCAGGAAGGAGCAGGCCCAAGAGGGTGCATAAAACACCAACATATCTCCACAATTATGCTTGATTCCACTCACCTAAGATGTCACCTTGCCGACAAGCACTACCACAGTTATAAAAAACTAGCATGATTCCACTACTCTATTATTTTGTATTTCTGTTATGGGTCATGAGTGCCAAAATCCTATCCCTATATGATCATTATAAATACACCACAATAATGAAATAAGGCAAGAAAGCATTTATTTATATTTTCTCTAGTTATTTTCTGTAGAATAATAGTTTGCTCTACCATCTTCCTGGTATTCCATAAACCTACCAGCAATTTTCAAAAAGATTACATATCACTTCCATATATTCGTAATGTTCAGCATTCTTTTTCAATTCTATTAGATTGTTAATTTTTATTAGTAAAAGAGATGGAATATGCAACCTTTCTCACTTTCTCTTATATCTCCACAATCTAATTATTGTACTTCCAGTCTAGCCACTAACAAAATCTTACATATTAACGGCACTTACTACCACTTATATCTAGAGAGAACAAAGAATTAAACTAAAGAATGTCACATCTTCAAAATCAAGAGCTTAAACTTATAATAATATTAAAGAATGAGTATTAGCTATTGATGGAAATATGATATTTATGTAAGATACGTCATTTACACTTGAAATGAAATAATATTGAATTTGAAGAGCATAGCTTCCTTTTATTATGGTAATTTTAAACAATGTAGTCCATTTACGGGAATATTACATTTTTGCCAATAAATTAAAATCAGAAGAATGGATAATTGGTTTGTAGGCCATAGTATGGTATTAGAAAGAGAAACTTTTCTTCAATTCATTTCAGTCCATTAGTTTATATCTTTTCTCTTGGACACCCGTGACTCCCATCTGTATCTCAATAATCGTATGAAGAGGAACCTGGAAATCACAAATCTCACGTTAGATATCTTCAACATATTCATCATCATTCACCAAAAGTGAAGATTTCTCCAACTGACAATGTGAACCCCACAAAAATTTGTTAACAAAACAATATAAGTAGGCAAAGAAAGGCAATCTCCATTCCCTTAATTAATGTAATGTAACTAGAAACAACTGTAGTTTGTGCTTCAGTAAATCCTCAATTTTGTCTTTGAAATTGTATGCACTTGTCATTTTAGTCCCTGACCTCAACTTTACTAAAACTTTGATTTAATTCCTAATAGGAAAATATTATTTACGTTGCCCCTCTTCCAAAAATGACCGACCCATACAATATCACGAAGAGTAATAATACATAAACACTTACACAATGTATACACCTAACTGATGCACTCTATTTTTCTCTCTTCTTGTCACATCATAACAACTATCATATCTTCACTCTTCTTTCTTCTGTCTCTAACTCTCTCTAGGCATGTAGTAGCACACAAGTGTCCATGCATCATTTTCCTATCAGGAATGAAGTTAGGCTTTACTCATTGTTTAAATATTTGCAACCAAGTCAATAAGCACAAAGCATCAACTCCATGTTTAATATGCACCCATCTAGTAAGAACAAGAAGTTCAGCTAAATAATTCACAAATTACCGCTATATGCGGAATTTCGTTCAAAGGTCTGTCAGCAAAATAAGCATATAGTGCCCTCAAAACTGCCTGCAATGTGAAACGTATGGAAAAACCTCACGGATTAGAACAGTCAACCATATAAAGTCTTTACAAGCATGAATGTAGCTTAATGACTTGCATACAACCTGGTGAGATATCACAACAACAGGTGCTCGTTGGCGCTTAAGCTCTATAATTACAGGTTCTAATCTGTATTATTACTAAAACTTGAGTTATTTATATCAAGCAAGTTGAAGCAAGGAACTAAATAATATTTATAAGATAAAATATACCTTTGAATGACATCCAAGTATGACTCACCACGAGGATAACGATACCTAAGCTTGTCCTTCTTGCACGATCTGCAATAAGACAAGAGGGGAGGGAAATAATAACTACTGAGTTTAAACAGCATCTTCTAACCCCAAAACCAAAAGAAGTTTCACATTGTGCTTCTTTTTATCTGCCATATTAGTTGCATTCAACTTGCAAATAAGAGAGAAATTACAAGTCTGCAAACATACTCATACTCCTCTGGCATGTTTTTCTTGATTTCTGCGTTATGTCATACCATCACACACCCCTGCGTTTATCTCATCAAGTGCACGCCATTGTATCTAACTTATAGATAGTAAGTCAAAATGTGTACATTTGTCAACCTATTTCTCGTGAAATAAATAGCATGACTGTACACAACCATAAACTTAAGTATGACACTAACCTTGGGAAATCCAACAATTGGAGTGGCTGTCAGAATTGTTCGTTGCAGTGTACTAGTCCATATCTAGACAAGAAGTTACAAATATCACAAATCATCATTCCCTTTAATACTTGCTTATACATGCTGTTTAGCAGATTCACTATAAATGATATATAATCATTGACACTGGATCACAGTTCAACATAAATGTTATATGCAGATTTAGCAGACAATGCCTAAGCCATAAGTGTAAAAGGATAATAGTTTTCAAGCGTCAACTTTGTTTGAGCATTGAATTTCAATGGAAAAGGTAGAGTTTGAATCTATACAATAGATAATGCTTACAGAAGCAGCCCGTTCTGATTTGATACGCTTTCCAACAAACTTGGCAAGCTTCTTTGAATAAAGTTCTCCAGCCTCACTGTTATAACAAATTGCATAGTGTTCAAGGTATTCAGCCAAATATTGAAAATGATTTTAATGCCAGATATCACATTAGAAAAGAGAGTAATGAAGCAACAATTCAAGGATAGAGGAGTTAGAACTATTACACCATTTCAACCTTGCAACAAAGTCCTTGAATTTATTATCTAACTACCTTTGTCTTCCCTCAGAAACCAATTGTGCCATAATACTATAAATAGAAGACAACAAGACTTATTTCTACAATTGAAAGGGGGAGGGGTAGATTGAAGAAAAAGAAGACAGGGAAGCTTGAAGGTTCCAACAATAAAACCCCACTTTCCTGAGTAATTATTTGTTAATAAATCAAAATATTGAGCAGATTGTTCATTTGTTATCTGACCTTATTGCAGTATCCCCTCCAATTCTTCTGCCTCTAACATTATCCTGACTTTCCCCATGTCGGGTAAGTAAAATTGGGCGTGGTGTAAGATGTGTATTTACCTGCATCACATAAATTTAGGTTCATAGAAATGTATGAAAACGAAATAGAATAAAGTTTCTGTTTATTCATAAGTTACAAGTGATACGAAGCCTATGCATAACTTTGTAGATATTAGTTTTATACACTACATAATAATTTCAACTACCATTAATTAAAAAAACATTTTCCTTTTATAACCATGACTCACTCCAAGAAAAGCAAGTCTATTCAAATCAAATTTAGACTGAGCAGTGCAATGTCCCTAGTAACATTTTCCAGGGATGTAGTCTGATAGAATATCATAAAAGAGAAAGAGAGAGAGTAAAGTCTATTTCTCATGTATTGATCACTACTGAAATAATGAATACAATGCTCTTATATAGAGCAGCAACAAACTATTGCATAACAGCATAACAAACTAATATTGCATAACAAACTATTTTCCCTATTCACTCTATTATAGTCATATGAATTTATGAGTGAATATAAAAAAACTAGTTAATTAGCTTAGTTCCAGCATCCATGGGTTTTGTGTATTTCCTGTTCCACAGAATTAGCCTTAACATAAGATGACTTGGACACTAGCAGAAACAGAATTAGCTACCTATTAATTCTTTTAAATCTCCCTAACATGAACATACAATACTATGGTTCAGCTCAGTAATATTTTAACCTTAATCTGGTCAAGAAATCCTAACCCCACCCTATTAAAAAAAAAAACTTCGTACCCCATTGCCCAGAGGCTCTTCGCTATGCGAAGGTATGGGGGAGGGATGTTGTACGCAGCCTTACCCTTGCATATGCAAAGAGGCTGTTTCCGGATTCGAACCCATGACCAACAAGTCACCAAGGCACAACTTTACCGCTGCACCAGGGCTCGCCCTCAAACCCCACCCTATTAAATATAAATATTTCACTATCCTGCACCATGACATCACCATTATTCCTAAAACACGAACTTAAGAAACATGATCCCTTTATAATTAATAGCTGTCTAGCCCACAGTCTACAAGAGCCACTTTGTTCTTTCAGATAGACTAGAAAAGTATATCAGGATTTGAGTTCAGATAATAGAACTTTCCATTGAGGGGTTATAACTTATAAGGGTAAGTATCATAAAAATGTTTTCTTCATGTTTAGAAGATTAAGTCTGTTCCTTCATCTGTCCTATAAACTATGAAGTCAAACCCTGGGCAATAAGATTTGTAAAATTTGCTGCTTCCTTAAAGTTCTAGGCTAAGTGGCTTTCCACAAGGCCAATTACAAAAGCTCAATTATGCATTTCATCACGTAACACCAACCCAATTATGTGTATTATGTAATATGTGAGTTAGTTGTAAGGAACTTTGTACCTTCACAGGATAAAAGTTCAGAGTGATGGGTCATTTACATTAATTTTCTCAATATTGGGTCAGATAGTATACTAATCTTAATTATTTTGTTTGTTTGTTTGTGCTGTGTGCGTGTGCGCATGTGTCAATCTTCGACTGTAATTTTGGTATTTAACTACATCCTTCAAAAATACTTACCAAGAAAAAGACAATTCGTCCAGGAAGGTAGCCACTGATATTGTTCACCTAGACCAAAAGACAGAAGCTATTAACAGTTAGCAATCAAAGTCACTTGAAACTAAATGGGTAGAGCAAAATTCAAGGACACACACACAGGTACTCTACATTCAATCACGGCTAGTGTTCACAAAAATAAGAAGAGCCAATGAATTCTAAGGCAAGAAAAAAGTTCTGAAGTCAATGCTTAACCACTCCGTCAATGATCATAAGTTTATAACACTGACTATGACTCTTCCTAGCTTGTCTGTCTCCACTGTGCTAGTTCTGATGCTGCTGTACACCATAACACTTTCATATGATAGCAATGTTCCTTTCCAATACTATTTCTTCTCAGCACAAACACATCTTGAATTTTGTGCTTTCAGTCAACCATGGAATAAATAAGACAAAGGGAAAGCAAGATAAAGGGAAAGCAATGTTCGCGAAACTAAACCATTTCAATTCCAAGATACCATCATTAAGTCGTTGCTGCAACTACAATTTACATCTAGTTTCTATTAGAGTCTGGTAAAAATTACTAACCTGACCTAAGTCACTAACTTAACAGAGCTGGTTCCCGAACCAATTATGTCCAACACATCTTATGCTAATCTCATCAAAGATTTCTTGTTTGATATTACTTCATTCCATCACCTTTCAACTATCAAATTACAGCTAGTATATAGACAATAAACTATCAAATGTAATCTCTTACACTAGTCAACTAGATAATGAACTATCCGAAATAATTATGTTCAATGAAATAAAACATTGAGCTTACTTGTATTTGTCCACCATGCCCACTGACCATATCAATCATTTTTATGTAAGATCCTTCATTAACTGTCTCATAAACCTGGTGCATGGAATCAACATTATTTAAGGAAAAAGCTCAGCTTGAAAAATCATAAAAAGTACACGTTGTAGACTTGCCTTCTCATAATTTTCTAGACGATTTTTAAAGTCTTGCAATCCAGTCTCAAAATCTGGCCTGCAAAAGAAAGTTAATTGCATATGTATCCACATGGCCAACAAGATAGCATAGGTTTTTAATGAAACATTACTCTTCTGCATAATCAGGACTTTGCTGAATTTTAAGGCGAATATTCCTTTCAATTATATTTCTATCATTGCATATTGTTTCCAGGAAGATTATCTACAACATAAACACAAAAAGATGGATCAGAAGAGTTCAAAACTAAATTTATCATTCTCATATCATATACTTATTTCAGTGCCATCTTTGACTACCTTGCATCTTCCTTCAGCCAATTTCATCAGCATGTTTCTTCGTTCTTTGCTACTGTTTGTGGCATCAAATATCCCAACCTAAATAGAAATTAAAACATGCAAAATAACATGAAAGAACACATCAAAGTAACAAAAATATCCAACAAGAATGATCTTACCTGGCCACCTTCTTGCATCCAAGAGATCATATCTTCAAATGCCAGTGCTGCTACCTAATGGCACGTGATACATTAAAACTACGTACACAGAGAAAGGGTCAATGTGGTGTCAACTTTATGAGAACCATCTATTATAAATCAAATATTAGAAGTAGCATTACATTAAAGTCTAACACAGTCTAAACATGTTGATGCCTGCCAATATGAATTTTTCTTTTGTTTCATTTAGTCTAGATTAGCTGGGTGGTGTTACTTCATATTAATTCATGTAGTAATAAAAACCTTATGGCCTAGCGTGCAAGCTATAGATTTTACTCGGTCAATTGTCACAGACTCACAATTAAACTGTTCAAATTAAATAATTAAGAAAAAGGATCAAAATTACCTCATTGCGTGCCTCCACGCCTTCAGGATTGTCAGCTCGAAAGAAGTCAGCAGACTGCAAAGAAGAATATTACGTGATTAAGATTACCCAAGGAAACATGACAGGCTAGTGCAACATCTTTATTTCAAGAATAAAACAGTTAGAAAGGGAATCAGCTGTCACCGCCTCATGATGTTGCAATATTGAAACTTTACGACCCTTACTGACAAGAGATTATATTTGATCATTGATATTGATAGTTATAAAATTCCTTCTAAGGGTTTGGCCCAAATATCACAGCTTCTTTAACTGGTTAGACTTTAGAGTTCAATACTTTTCACCTTCCATCATAAATTTCATTATGTAAATATTTAAGTTCAGCACAAGGAACCTGTAACACTGTAATACTATACTAGGTCCACATTTCAAGCCCACTGGGGTTTCATTTGAAGGGGTGTGTTGGAGTTATAAAAACTGTTGTTTGTCTCTCGTAGCTTAATAACTAAGCTTTCAGGTCAAGTGACTCAGACTAGGTGAGAAGTAAGTCCTTGTGAATACCTGCTTACTTGCTATTTTGTGCCAATGCCTATTTTCTACCAATGAAAAGTTAATCAGTCATTTTAAAAAAAAATCAGATTGGAAAAAAAAGTGAACACATTACACCTGACCAGAAAGTCAGAAACTAAGCTAGTGTTTGACAAACGTGTTAGATGAGGTGGGACATAACACATGGATTTTATTCTCTGTTTTGTGAATTTAAAATAATAGAACATGGAAGGGGGTTAAAACGTGCTACATTTTGGTTCCATTAAAAGGGACACAACTGAGGAGAACTTAAGAACAGATCGTCACTTCAATTTTGTTCTGTCTACAAGTCAAATAATCACAAGTCTTTGGCATCGTGATCATACTTTCAACCATTTCCCTGGGGTATGAAAAACCACAAAACAAGTACCCCATCTAAAATCAGTATGAAGCCCACAGAGCATCAACAACTGTGGGCCTTCTCTACAATATGAATCTCTTAGAATTTCAAACTAATATTCCTTTCAGACCAACTTTGTTAAAAGAGTAATGCTGCAAACACACCCATTTAGGGACAAAATGTCACAGTCCTACACAATATTCCTTTGGTGGTGGGGCTGGGTCAACTATTCAATTGAATGATATTGAGCACATTTCCCATTTCTTCTATAGAAACAGGTGGGGTATTTCTTTACAAATTGTGCTCATTTTCATATGTAGCAATTCTGCCTAGATCTCAGGCTCACAAATACCATCAATATCTACCAGAGAAGCAGCAATTAAAGCGATAATAAATATAGAAGTAGGGGGTGTGTCAAAGCAAAGCCCTGTGCACGGTTATCTAACAATTGAGAATGGGTGTGTATGTGTATGAGGCCTTACATTTGTTAAAAAGACACAATCACTGGCCATCAAACTTTTAGCAAATTATCTACTTACTACCTTCTTTTCAGTTTCTAAACTCCAAGTCTATTGTGTCATATTCCGATGAGTTCATTCCTATATGTTACTCATTTGAACTTTAGAATTTAGAAAAGTAAATAGTTGAGTAAAATGTGTTAGGATCCAATTGCAAGGAATGTGACCTGAGTCTCACATTGGAACTGCCAGCATTGTAGTGTTCACCTAGGATTAGTGCATAGACGTTAGAATCCAATTGTAATGTATGGGACTTGAGTCCCTACATTGGAAGTAGGGGATTCTAGTGTGAAGTTTATAGGGTCATGAGCTCTCCAACTACAATGGCTAACTTTTGTAGTGCAGTTATCCCAAGGTTCTTATCAAAACGTTAGATAAACATTGCCTTGGCATTATTTTCACCTGCCGTAACTTTCGCACTATCATGAACCACATTTATTCTCATGACAATCAGTATCATACATCAAAATATAGTACTACATGCAATGAGGGATGTAAATAAAAGCAAAAATAAAGCACTAAATATATAAGAGAGACAAAAAATTTCATCAATCATGAGAACTTGTGCACTTAAATATATACTGTAGTGAGAGAGATGGTGAGAGTGAGAGAGTGTGCGAGAGTGAGCGCGAGAGAGAGAGTCAACGACAGAGCGAGAGAGAGAGTCAATGACAGTGCGAGAGAGAGAATCAACGACATAGTGAGAGAGAGCCAATGATAGAGCGATACACACTGACAGTGATCGATTCTCCAAGGAAGCACAACCGAAAGATGGCGAGTACGAGTGGACGACGGTGAGGTATAGGAAGAGGCGGCACCTGCGCACACAATCACAGGACGTGGAAGGGCGTTTACCGGAGAACAAGTACCACCGAAGGAACTGGAGGGATGCCTTGGATATTACCTCGTTTTATTTCACCAGGTTCCCGGAGGAGGTAACTCAGGCGGAGCTATGGAACCATTTCCGACAGTGGGGGGAGGTAAAAGAAATTTTCCTCCCCAAACGGAGAAACAAGGAAGGAAGGCGTTACGGCTTCGTTCGCCTCAAAGGTGTTGAAGATAAAAGAAGAGTTGAAAGGGATTTGGACAACAGCTTCATAAGGGGACTCAAACTACATGTCAACATCCCCAAATATGGGCGGGGAAAGACAGCGAAGGAACCAACCATTATCAAGCGCGTGCACAAGGAGGTGGCCATGGCTGACAATATTCGTATGGAAGAAGCGTCTCGCAGAGCAGCAGGGAACAAGCCAACTCACAGGACCTATGCAGAGGTGTTGTCCTCGCCGATAAACAGGGGAAATCACTCGAACAGGGCAGCCAATCACTGTCCTAGCAATCGGAGATCATGTTCTTCGCTTACTTTGGACATTTCCGATGATGACAAGTTGCGTTACGAAAATGTATGGGTGGGTAGATTGAAGAAGTTGGAGATTTTTGAAAGACTAGAAGAGGAAATGGCATGGCACCTAGGCCCAGGTGTCTCGGCCAAGTACTTGGGAGACGATATGACCCTTCTTCTCGGACTCTCTGACACGAGAGCGGCAGCGATTATACGAGATGAGACAGAACAAGGATCATCCTTGTTTTATTCCATGGTGAAATGGAATCCTCAGTTACGGACCGATAACAGGCTGGTATGGCTTCGGTGCTGGGGTATTCCGATAGTCGCGTGGAAGATGGAGAACTTTCGCAAGCTAGTGGCGCCGGTGGGGGATCTTGTCGACGTTGACGACGACATCGAGCACATGCAGAGACTTGATAGGGCTAGGATCCTTATCAGGACACCTTGGCCACCATTAATACAACATGAAGTTGCTGTCCATATTGAAGGCGAGAACCATCGCGTATTCATGGTTGAAGAAAACGGTGGTGCGGAATCAATTGGAGACCGGTACGTGAGGAGCGATTGGGGATCCTCTGATGAGATTCTTTCTGATGAAGCTGACACGGCAACCTTCCAGTCGTGGTCGAACGTTGCGCTTCCGATGCCCGGCGCCGGCGCTCCTGCTGTTGAAGGAGAACATGTCGCCGACTGCCACGATACCCCCCTAGCTCTATTACCCACTGGTCACGCGAACCTAGACGGCCCAGTGGGTAATGACCGTACTGACAACGAGCCTGCTTCAACTTTTTCTTCGAACAGCAAAACCAGCCCAAAGAGGAAAGATTTTGAATCTGCCAAAGGTCAAATTTCAGCCTACCCTGTCGGTTTTGATGAAAACGCAGTAGATAGAGGAGAAAAGTGTGATAAGGTTTCTGAAACCAGTAATCAACTGACCACACCTTTAATCCAAGCCTCTGCAATCCTCCCTGTTGAGTCTGTGGCTGACCCTATGGTCAGTCATATTATGGACAGCAACTATGACCAAACTGGCCCTCACACCCCCCATTATATCTATTCTCAACCCCACACCATGCAGCATCTTGGGCCTTGCCCACTTACCACCCCCGAGGCCCAAGTCAAGGTATATGATAAGCATAAAGAGCAGCAGCAGGAATTGCAGGTGTATTCAAGGAGAAGGGGCTGTAAAAAGAAAATAGCCCAACAAGATGGCCCGACTGATGAAAGTAATGCTGTTCCACAAAGAGAGAACGAAGATAGTACTGACAAGCAATGTGAGCTAATTTACCAAATGGGCCTTACCCTTCAGGGGGATATCAAGCAGATTAAGGGATTAATGGAAGACATGGAAAAGAGAGATAATATGCTGGCAACTGAGATGGGAGAAAACATTTTTAACCATGATAATACTATCATATAACTGCAGAGGCCTGGGCAGGGGAGTGAAATGGGCTGCCATTAGAAAACTTAATTTAAAGTGCAAAGTGGATCTGGTATGCCTGCAGGAAACAAAGAAGGGGAATTTCACTAAGAACATGTGTCAAAACATATGGGGTGATTCCACTATATCCTGGGAAAGTGTCCCTTCAGTCCACACAGCTGGAGGCCTACTCTGCATGTGGAACAACTCACATTTCGAGGTTGATAGGAGGGTTAAAGGCAGGAGTTTCCTAATGATTGCAGGGACATGGATTAAGGATAATTTGAAGCTGTTCATTGTCAATGTTTATGCTCCATGTGATCTTGCTGGGAAGAGAGAACTGTGGGAGGAGTTGAGGCAGCTAAAGGAATCTAATCCGGAGGGCCTATGGTGCTTCCTTGGGGATTTCAATAGCATTAGAAGCCAGGATGAAAGAATAGGTTCATCTCAAAGGAGTCTGGGCACACTTGACATTTCTGGTTTCAATGATTGGATATCAGACATGGAAATTCAGGAGATTAAAAGCTTTGGTAGCAGATTTACTTGGTGTAGGCCAAATGGTTCTGTGAGGAGTAGGCTCGATAGATGCTTGGTTTCAGAGCAGTGGCTAGTGAAATGGCCTGACTCTTCACAGCAAGTTCTCCACAGAGATTATTCTGACCACTGTCCAATTATTTTGCAAACAGATTTGGTGGATTGGGGCCCTAAGCCATTTAGGGTGCTGGACTGTTGGCTTAATAATAAACAGTACCAAAATATGGTTAAAGAAGTGTGGTGTGGAGACCAGCAACCTGGTTGGGGTGGTATTGTGCTCAAAAACAAATTGAGGAACCTGAAATCCAAAATTAAACAGTGGAGTATACAGAATGGGGATGTCAATAATAACAAAATTCTGCAACTGAAATAGAAGCTGCATGAAGTTGATTTAATTGCCCAGGATAGAACCCTGTCGGAGGATGAAGTTAAGTCCATGAGGTCCATTCAGCAGGAGTTGTGGGAGACTTCATTTGCATATGAATCACTCTTGAGGCAGAAATCAAGGATTAAATGGCTTAAAGAAGGTGATAGTAACACAACATTCTTTCACAAATCCATAAACTTCAGAAGACATTATAATGCGATTCAAGGCATCTTCATTGATGATGTTTGGGTTCAGCAACCTAAAGTGGTTAAGGAAGAAGCTGTTAAATTTTTTGCTAGTAGATTCATTGAGGAAAGCTTAAACATACCTACCTTGGATGGGGTTCAATTCAAGAGGATTACTCACACGCAAAGGGGGGAGATGACTGCCCCTTTTAAAGATCATGAACTTATGGAAGCTGTGTGGAGTTGTGGAGGAGAGAAATGTCCTGGGCCGGATGGTTTCAACTTTAATTTCATTAAGGAGTTTTGGGGGGTCTTAAAACCAGAATTCAGGAGATTCGTGGATGAATTTCATGTTAATGGAAGCTTCCCTAAGGGCAGTAATGCATCCTTTCTGGCCTTAATACCTAAATCACACCACCCCCAGTTGTTTAACGACTATAGACCCATTTCCCTCATTGGCTGTATGTACAAAGTCATAGCCAAACTATTGGCAAACAGACTTAGCAAAGTGATGGCTGACCTTATTGATGAAAGGCAATCGGCTTTCATAAAGGATAGACACATCCTTCATGGAGCCTTGATTCTTAACGAGATAGAAGAGGAAGCTAAAAGGTGTAAGAAGCCAGCAATGATTTTGAAAGTGGACTTTGAAAAGGCCTATGACTCGGTTTCATGGTCATTTCTGGACTATATGCTGGATAGGATGGGTTTTTGCCTTAAATGGAGAAATTGGATCAATGCTTGTCTGCAATCAGCCACTGTATCAATCTTAATTAATGGCAGCCCTACAAAGGAATTTGCCCCCACTAGAGGATTGAGACAAGGGGATCCTTTAGCCCCTATGCTTTTCAATATTGTAGCAGAAGGCTTGACTGGTATGATGAGGGTTGCAACAAACAAAAATCTGTTCACAAGTTACTTGGTTGGGAAGCAGAAAGAGGCTGTAAATATTTTGCAATACGCAGACGATACAGTGTTTGTGGGTGAAGTTACATGGGACAACATAATTGTGTTGAAGGCAATGCTTAGGGGTTTTGAAATGGCATCTGGACTGAAGATTAATTTCTCAAAGAGCTATGTGGGGATATTTGGTGATGATACCGGTTGGGTTCATGGTGCAGCTCAGTTTCTGAATTGCAGGCATATGGTGACACCCTTCTACTATTTGGGGATCCCTATTGGGGCTAAACCATCTAGCTGTATGGTGTGGGAACCACTGATAAAAAAATATGAAGCCAAACTATCTAAATGGAACCAGAAAACCCTATCAATGGCAGGGAAGGCTACCTTGATTAATTCAGTTTTACCAGCATTACCCATATATCTTCTGTCTTTCTTTAAAATCCCACGAAGAGTAGCCCTGAAATTGGTATCCTTGCAAAGAAACTTTCTGTGGGGAGGGTGTCAAGAGCTCAACAAAATAGCTTGGGTGAAGTGGGATGACATCTGTCTCCCCAAGGAGGTTGGGGGCTTGGAGATCAAGGATATTGTCAAATTTAATGCAGCCTTGTTGGGAAGATGGGTGTGGGCATTATCATCTAATCAGAATCAGTTATGGGTCAGAATTCTAAATTCCAAATATGGTGGTTGGTCAGATCTCACAACTGGCAGAGATAAAGTTTGGCATTCCCAATGGTGGAGGGACCTTCGAAAACTATCTCAGCAACCTCAATTCAGCTCTATCCATCAACATATGGTTTGGAAGGTAGGGGGTGGTGACAAAGTCAAATTCTGGGTAGATAAATGGCTGGGGGCTGAATATAACCTGCAACAGCAATTTAATCAGCTGTTCTTGATCAGTGGACAGCAGAATAATATTATTTCCAGCATGGGAAGAATCTCTCAGGGTCAATGGAGTTGGGACCTAAAATGGAGAAGGAATCTATTTGACCATGAACAGGATATAGCAGTGGATTTCATGGAAACAATTAATAATATTCAGATTCAGCCACATCTGCAGGACACTATGCTGTGGAAAGCTGATTCTTCGGGTGTATACTCCACTAAATCAGCTTACAAACTACTACTATCTACTAACAGTCAGATTCCAGAGGCCAACATCTACAAGACAATATGGAATCTGAACATCCCCCCAAGGGCTGTGGTGTTCTCTTGGAGACTTATCAAAGACAGATTACCCACTAGATATAACCTACTTAGAAGAAATGTAGTCATTCCGGATCAGGTGTGTTCACTGTGTGGCACTTGTTCTTCAACTGTAAACTGACCAGCGGATTATGGTGGGAATCTATGAGGTGGAGTAGGATAGTTGGTCCACTTGCAGCTACGCCAGCAGCTCACTTTGCCCAATTCTGTGATGGTTTTGGAGGTGGGAGGAATCATAAAAGATGGTGTCGATGGTGGATTGCATTATCAAGCTCAATATGGCAGCATAGGAATCTCTTGGTATTCCAAGGTCACCGGTTTGATCCAGCCAAAGTGATGGAAGACGCTTTACTCCTAACATGGTCTTGGGTAAAGACCAGAGATAAAAAGTTTTGTATTTCGTTCAACCACTGGTCTTCAAATCTTGGGGACTATTTTGGTTAAGTTGGGTTACTCAGATCTACATATGTGGTGGCGTCATAGCTTGGATTTTATTTATGCTGGTAGATGTTATCAGGTGCCTTGCACCTATGTATAAATCATCAGCAGTACCTCTGGTGCTGCTGTTTCTATGATTAATAAAATATATATATTTGTTGCTTTCCAAAAAAAAAATATATTCTGTAGTTATGCAGATAATCTTTGAATGAGAAGGCATAAATTATTTCACAGATTCGTACAATAAACTTTACCTGATTAGCTCCATGCTTAAGGCAACGATACTGTGACATCCAAAAATAAGTGGGTTAATCTTCATAGTTCATACTTGACATATTTCCAGTTTTGCACTAGGTCGAAGTATATTGATTAAACAGATGAATGATGTTAAGAATGTAAACAACCTTCCCAACATTGAAGTGTTTGGTATTATGACCTAACCAATGAAGATATCTTGTAAGTTTAGCTGCAGTGAAAGTTTTACCTCTGGCTGGCAGACCCACCTACATAAAAAAATTAGTAAAAAATTAAAAATAATTTACTTTTAAAAAAACAAATTTACTAACTTTGATGAACTACAAATGGAAATGACATTTTTGCCAGGAATTTCCAAATTCTAGCTTTCATTATATATTCTTAATTCCAAATCTTATCTAATATATGACTAGAATTCCACATTGAAGCAATAAAAAAAAGAGAGGCTGAGAGAATTACTAAAACTATGAAAATTAATGAGTAACTAGTGCAGCGGAGTAAGAAACAATTCAACACATAATTCTAGAAGAATTTTGATATAAATCAAAGAAATATCATTCATATTACAAATTGCAACTAAATAATTTCAAATCCAAAGGCTCTAAATAGAATTCATAATAAAAAGAAAACTCGGGAAAATAACATAGAAAAGGAAACTAAACAAGATAGAAATATGAAACTAAACAAGATAGAAACTAATTATCTCATAACAAAATCGAAACTAATTATCAAGTTTTGCATCAGTATCTAACTACTCATAATGCCAGAAAAATACCAGGATAATTGCCAAATGTCTATCTTCCTTGGGACCCAGCATCTGATCAGCAACAGCTGCAGCAGCGACAGCTCCAGCAGCAGCTGGCATTGAATTCTATCAATAAAAAGGTAAAGGAACAGACAATTATTTGTGGAAACCTCAAAACACAATAAGTTAGTTGACTAACAATAAATTTGAACAATAACCAAGAAATGAAAATCATGTATACAGACCTTGGTTTCGTTATCCAAATTGAGATCAGTAGAGAAAATATATGAACTAGAAGATTTTACAAGTCTAGGAGATCCAACACCTCTATCAACAAAAAGTCCCCTCTGACTCTCTTGCTTTTGCAGAGGTGAAAATGTTCCAACTGACTTGGATTCAACCATTCCAGAACTTTGAAACATCTTAGATGGATCAGGCACAATAACCTGCATTTCCTGATTGGAACATCAGCATAACCTATTAGATGTAATGAATTATGTATTGCAGGATCAAGAGTCAATAGAATCTATAGCCTACTTCCTTGCGTATTTCCTCTTAATTCATTACTTAAAATTTATAAAGACATAGTAACTTATCACAGAGAGAGAGAGTCAAATTAATACTTTGTAGACTCAAGCATCTGCCTGCTAGTCACAGATATCAACAAACAGAAGACAATGCATAGTCAATCTTGAAAGAAATAGTCTTATGTAAATAAAGTTATAGATCCATTACAAATACAGAAAAATAAAGATTCATGATAGAGCACCAAATTTGCACATTATAATATCAAGCATCTATCTGATAATAAAAACTAAGGAGCATAGAAGGCATGTTCAATCGAACGAATTAAATTCTTATGTACATACAGTTACAGATTCATTAGAAAAAGAAAAAAAAAGTAAAGATACATGGTGAAAAAAATGAACAGATTGAAAATAAGAACATAGAATTTATTAAAGGGATTACAATATATCCTAGGACTGATTCAAGTTTTTAATTAGTCAATCATCCTCACAACAATAAGAGCTGTAAATAACTAAAAATGTAATCATAATTTTAAAATGCGATTTTGAAAGTAAAACCTTGATGGGATATGAACTGCTGCCAGACCCACAAATTAGTGACCTTGGATTCTCTGTCATGTTAGCGGCATATACATGAGCTGAATTTGCAGCAGTTGCGGGAGTTGGGACAACATAATGCTCAAGATCAAGTTCCAAACCCACAGAACAACCATTCTGAACCAAAAAGATAAAGTAAGCCTAAATTAGTTGGAATTAAAGAATTACATTACATTAGATATGGAACAATCAAAACATAAAATTAACAGGACTATCAACCTGACCAATATTTTTGCACTTCAAGTTGAAATATATTGTCTAGAAAAAGGTGAGGTTTTAAGTGCAAGACATCTGGCATGTACATACTATCTCAAGTGTTAGAACCAGATTAACACTGTTCTACAGATAACAAGGAAACAGAGGATTACAAAGTAAAATGAAGGTGGCCAAGAGGAGGGGTTTTATTTTGATCTTACCTCCCCACCGGTCTGAGGTGCTGAATTTATGCTCACATCCGGAATCCATCTCACAGATGAAGGACGGAATTTATCCTGATAAGCCCTCCAACTAGCTGCAAGGTCAAAGGGAGAAACCCTGTCTGCTTTAACAAACACTTGATACTGAAGAACCTCGCCACTATCAAGCCTAAACAACGCAAGCCTTGCATCCTCTTGCAATGCTCCCCCCACAAGCAGGCGGCTAGGACCCTCCTCGACAAAACAAGGTGTATTGCTGTGCTGTCCTTAGGCTTCAACAGGAACTTGAAATCCAAGGTTTCTGAAATCCATGCATTATTCAAAAAACTAAACATCCCTTCAATTTCACTAGTGAGACAATCATGCACAACACAATTTCCATAACCTAACTCCATTTATTTCACAAAAGCACCAAGACACCTTAATACTAGACTCCCTGTTCACACTAAAGGCAACAAAAACATTGCTAAGAGTCACATTTTCCTTCCTTTTTCTCCCCCATAACCTCTGAATCTCAAGACATTATCTACTGTTTATTGAGCATACTTTTGTTAAGTCAATGAGATAAGGAAAAAACAAGAGACAAATTGTTAAAAAATACAACTTCCAAAGGAAAAAAATCCTGAAACTCCAATGAAAGTCAAAGTAAACAAAGCAAGGAAGGAAAAAGCATTACCACAATTAGGTGGAACAACAAAGCTAAATTCTGAAGCCCGCCCATAGTTCAAAAAGCTAAACACCCCTTCAATTGCACTTTTATATAAGGATAGTTTTTCTATCTTTTGTTCCAAATATACTTTTGAAATTGAAAGCTCCCCATGCTAACAATCACACACAACACACTTTTCATCACCAAACTCCATTCCTTTCACAAAATTGCCAAGACACCTCAATACCAGACACCCTCCTCATGGTGAAGGCAACAAAGCCATTTCCAAGAGCCACACTTTCCTTCCTTTTTTCCACATAAGCTTAAGACATTATCCATTATTTTATTGAGTAGACTTTTGTTAAGTTAATGAGATATTATAAAAAAAAAAAGAGAAAATGCACTCTTTACTTTGTCATTCAATTAGAAATTGAGGTGTATGGTAAATTTGTTTATTTTTACAATAAATGTCTTGAAAGTTGTCACACCTATCATGATTTCTGATTGATTAACAATCAAAACCTTACAATAACTACCTTTAAAGCCGACACCACTCCTACCATATTTTCTGATTGGTTGCGAGTGTAAAACTTTTTTTGTTAGCGATCGTGCATAGAAATTAAGCTAATTAAAAATTGCAATATTTGAATAGGAAAAAAAAATTGGAAACACAAACCAAAAAAGTAAAAGGCATTACCGTGATTAGGTGGGACAACAAAGCTAAGTTCCCACATTGACACGATTCCCGCTCCATGAAAAGCTAACACCAAAACCCAAAAAAGCAATGAGAAACAACGAAAAAGAAGACACACCCAGTAACACACGAACCAAAGGAAGAAAAGGGTAGGGATCAAAATTACAGCTTTGGAAGGATCCCAAGAACCCACGAGAGGAACGGAGCCATAAACGTGAGGAACAAGGTCCCCTGTGAGCTTGTGATTCTCCATCTTGAGAGACACGTAGAGTTGGCCACCTGCATGGTCGAGCCTCTCACGCTCTTCCTTGCTCCCTTCATCTGCGTCCTTCGATGCACCCGTTCCCATCTCTCTCTATGATGATGATTCTGCAAAGTGTGTGTGTGTGTGGAAATTGTTATTGTTGTTGTTGTTGTTGTGTGCATGTATAGTGTGTGGATGTGGGTGCATAAATGGGTAGGAAGAAGAGGGATGGTTATGTTTATGTGTTTGGTGTGGATAGAGAAAAAAACAAAAAAGAGGATTTATGGAATTGGAAAGCGAGAATGCGAGAGACAAGGAGGGTGAGGTTGTTGAGTGAAGATGTTGCTGTCTTGTTGGACCCTTTATAACTCTATGTCTAAAGCTTTTTATATTTTGTGTTCCATGATTGTGTTCTCTGTTTATCATTCCTTTTTTATAGTATCAAACTAAAACTAGTAAGTAATTAGTAACTGATTCTGATTCGAGGTATGAGGTATGAGGTTGATTATTTGATCATCTAAAACACATAGTATGTAGCATATAATTACAATTTTTGTTTCTCTTACCTTTCTTCGATGTATCTTAAAAAACATTTAAAATTAAGAGAAATACGTTGTTGTTTTATGAATTTTTTGGAAAAAAGATGGCTCCCAATTTAGATTGAAAAAAAAAATACTTAAAAAGTATTTATAGAATTTAATGATTAAAAATATAAAATAATTCTATCTTTTCATATATCTCTTTCTCGTATCTAACTTTCTTTTAATTAATATGTATTTCTTAAGAAAAATAATTAGTTTAGTTAATCACGTTAGATCTATCCATTATTTATATTATTATTTTAAAATTATTCTTTTTTTATTCACTTAATTACTTTTTATTAATATTTAGAAAAAAAATAATTAAATAAAAGTACGTAGAAAAAATATTATATTTAGAAGGTAGAAAAAGATCTTATAAGAATAAATAAATAAATTTCTAAAAAGAATTTTATAATTATAAGTACCGATGAAGTAATAAAACATTATTAATATAATTATTATTAAAATTAATATATTTATTATATATAGTCATTTATAAATGATTCACGTTATAAAACAATTTTATATTTTTTAATGAAAACAATATTATATTTAAATGCATAATTTTTTCATATTTATATTTAGCTCGTTTCAAAGATATGTGTGAGGATAAGGTTAATGACTTTTAATTTTTAAAAATTATTTCTCTTGTTGAATATGCTTTGTTGTGGGTCATTGATTTCTGTATTGTTTTTGCTATAATAAAGAATAATTTCTTGAATTTAATTGTACTCAAAGTATAAAATACTTTTATATTAATTTTTAATGTAATTATCATAAAAATAAATAAAATTATCATATATAATATATTATAATTAAATCATATATAAAGTAAAACTTTTTACTATAAAAGTGTATAACTTTTTTTCTCTAACTTATATAATATTTTCTACTTGATTAATGTTTCTTTCGAGTATTCGTTAAAAAAAAAAAAGAGAACAATTTATTATGAAAAGGAAGGATCTTATAGTAATAAATTACTTTTACTGTAAAGAAAGTAATAAATTACTTTTAATATGCTTCTGTGTTTTAGTTTAACATTTAAACAATTTAATTACTATTACTTTTTCCACAAAAAAATTTATTATTACTTTAGTATCTTTACAAATGATTTTAAAAAAAAGAAGTATATTGACTTTTTGAAGAATATACTAATACTAATAATAAAAATACATCAATATTATTCTTCGGATATATTAATAGTATTACTGAGTGTCATGCAGGCTTTCAGTATGCTTCTTTTTCTAAAATCATCAAAACACATTTCATTAACATGGTACAGTGGTACCCAAATAACAAAACACGGTACAAAGATAGATAATTCAGCTTGGAGCAATGAGGTTAATCTGTATTGATATCACCTAACATAAAAATACTTATTAAACCCTAGCTAGCAAACTGGGCATGTGAAAACAAGCAGTTTAAATTGTATATCAGAAATCTATATCCCCCCTCCTTTAGCGCTAAATCTGCTGGCCTTACACCCCCTCCTAATTATTAAGGCACCGCCTCACCCACCGTAAGTCAATCACCCCACAATATTGCTGATTCTAACTTTATAGCCCCCAATCCAATAGCATCATAACATTCCGTTTAAGCACTATGGAGTAAGATGATGAAATTTGAGAGTTTATATAGATTTGTGAGAGTTTTATCTTGTGAATTTAACTCGTAGATGCATAAAAATCTAAAAATAATAAAATATCTATAAATAATATACTAATTAAACATTTCAATAATATAATAAAGTAAAATAGTAGTAAATCATAAATTTTATGCATCACTACTGAATAATAACTTGTAGATGTTATAATAGTGATAGATCATTGTCCATTGAGAGAAAGTCTAATGTTATTAGAGAATAAGAATTTAATGTTATTAAATGTGAGAATTTTTTTTATCCTGAAAGAACACATTACATGAAGGTATTCTGAACACTAAACAGATAGAAAATAACATAAAATGACTTACATTTTAGTATAATTTTTTAACTTACTGACTCGTTGACTCGGTGATAAACTCAAACTCAAAAGTCTATCAAGTTTACTTCAAATTTATAGAATCTACTTAGATTCTATTAAAAAAAATTACATACAAATTAATTCACAAAGGAGGATAAATGAACTTATACACTACTCATTACAGTTCATAAGTTAACTTGAGAATAATATAATATACTATTAAGACAACGTTTTTGTGTGTGTTGTTACTCCACTCCACAAACGAGCACGTGATAGTCCGGTACCAATGATCGTAACCAAGACCAAACAAAGAATTTAATATTCTGTACCATATCAGAAATTTCAACAGAATCTGTATTAAAAATAATGTTATGCATGATTCTAGTTTTATATTATTTTCAGTCAAGTTTTCAATCATCTAATCATTTTGTTTTTCAAATTATCGATTAGAAATATCCTAATATGTTGTGATTCTACATCATTTATGCCAATCATGATTTTAGTAAGAATTTTTATGATTGGTTTCGCCTTTTTAACTAGCTTCGGTTCGGAGTTCATTTTAGTAATAGTTTAGATTTTAAAAATTAGGTTGTTGGATAAAATTAATTGAAAAAGTAGTTGATAGTTGAAAGTTATGTAATTAAATTATAAGTGTTTGATAAAATTATTTGTTAGAAATAATTGAAAAATATAAAATTACATAAATTAATATAAATTTTACCCTAAATAGAATATATTAAAAAATAAATTTAATAAATGTTCAAAGACAAGAAGGAAATAAATATAAGAAGCAAGAAGGTACTTTTAAAAAATTGTACTTCAAATAGCGTCTTAAAAAATGTTAGAAGCTATTAAGAAAAGTTTTTTTACAAAATAGTTAAATAAATTTTTCAGCTAATATAAAATGCTAAAAGTAAGCTTAAATGTCTTGTCAGCCACACTCTTCAAACTTTTTGTACTTTGAGGCAATGCTAGTTTTTAACTTTTTTTACTTGCTGAAAATTTTGCTTGATTGTTTGGTAAACAAAAGTAACTTCTAGTGTTTTTCTAAAGACAAATATCACGAGAAAAAGATTAGACGATGCAAACAAACTTTGTAAGAACAAAAGAGTTTTTTATACAAAATCAAATTCAAACTCTAGGTCAGTTTAAGACAAAAGAGAGATAAGCATATATAAGACACATAAAATTATATTGATTTGTCTCTATCATTTAGACTACACTCGTCCAATTCTTAGTTCACTATCAAGTTTCACTAACTTATCAAAGTTACAAGTATTATGTCACGACCACTTCTGACTCAATAAATCAAGCTCTACTCCAAGCTTGTTAAACTCATTCTTTGTTCTACCAACTCAATGCTAACTTTATACAAATATCTATTTGCACAATGACTAACTCTTAATCATCTTACAAATGAATATACAATCTCAGCACTAAATCTTTTCTCCCATGATGCTCAAAGTATTTTGAAAACTTTTTCAAACTATACAAAAATTTACATAAGAGCTTTTTACATAAAAAATTTGGATGATAGCACGTAGGTTCATGTTTCATTCTTTCATAGCTTCTGTTATTTATAGGTCTTCATCTCCAAGTGTTTGTTGTCTCTCGATGAGTAGATTTCTTCACTTAAGCTTGTATTTGATGTTTGTGGTTGTTGAAGCATTAAATGCACGTCCTTCTTCTTGCAACAAAATCACTCTGATTGGCTTTCATGTTGAACACTTCAGTAGAAAAACCACTCTCCTTGAGTCAGAGTAGGTTTGTTATAACAAAGTGCGTATTTTGATGCTTTTTGGCACTTCCAAAGCTCAAACTTCCTTATAGGATTCGACAAATCCTAAGAGAATATCTCTACAAAACAAATATCATGACACGTAAATAAATGAAGTCTTAAATATCATCTTTAAATGTATCAAATCATGATTTGATTTTGTTTCTATTTGATACTTCAGACTTAGGATGTATGTAACATTGTCTCATATTGTGTAAGACACAACTTTTAACTTTTGAATTTATTTGTTGTGAATGTATGTATACATGATTTTGATGATGCCAAAGAAGAATCAAACAAGGCTGCTTCAAAGGATAAGCATTTGCTTCAAGATTAATACAAGATTGCTTCAACAAACAAAGTTTTGCTTCAAGATTTCTTTAAGATGAAGTCTTGCCTCAAAATAGAGTGTTTTCAAGACATGCAAGGCTCTGGTAATTGATTACCAGGAAGTGTAATCGATTACCAGAAGACAGGGTTGAGAAATAGCCGTTGAAAAGAGTTTTGAATTTGAATTTTCAACATGTAATCAATTACCATATGTCTGTAATCGATTATCAGCAACGAAACTCTTGAAATTCAAATTCAAAAGTCATGACCCTTCAAATTATAACTATGTAATCAACTACACAAACATTGTAATCGATTACCAGTGAAGAGTTTTCAGAAAATATGCCAACAGTCACATCTTTTCATTGGATTTGTGAATGGCCATCAAAGGCCTATAAATAGGTGACTTGGGCACGAATTTTAAGAGAGAGTTTTGCTTGGCTAAAATGTATTATCCTCTCAAAATAAAATGAGAGAGATTCCAAGAGAACTTCATTGTAAAATGCTCTCTCAAGAACTCTTGGGCAAACACTTGCAAATCCATTAAGAGTTCATCGATGAATCTTCATTGTAATATTCTTCTCTTGAAGAGAGAATTCTTCTTCCATTCTTCTTATTCAATGAGATTGGCTAAGAGACTGTGAGTCTCTTGTTGTAAAGCATCTGAACACAAGGGATGGGTTGTCCCTGTGTGGTTCAGACTTTGTAAAAGATTTTACAAAGATAGTGGAAATTTCAAGTGGGTTGCTTGAGTGCTGGACGTAGGCACGGGAAGTGGCCGAACCAGTATAAAACTGTGTTTGCATTCTCTCTTCCCTTATCTAATTTATATTATTGCAATCAATTTTGTCTTGCATGTTTAAAGAACATTATTAAATTGATTGATGCTGCTTCTTCTGCATTCTAAGCCTATCCCTCTTAAGATTATTGAGGCCACAAGGTCTAACAAGTGGTATCAGAGCAGGATTCTTGTATAAAGTTTAAAAACTTCAAGAATAGATATGGCCTCATCCAAATTTCCATTTCCTGAGAGAAATTATATCAATAGGCTCTTATGTTCAATGGTGAGGATTATCATTATTGAAAAACCGAATGCAGATCTTTATAGAAGCCATAGATATAAAGATATGGGAAGCCATGGAATTTGATTCCTTTATTCCTACAATGGTAGAGAGAAATGCAACTACATAAAAAAAAACTAGAGAAGAAAGAAGATGATGATGAAAGAAGAAAGAAGAAGGTTCCTCTTTAGCCCTAAAATGCTGAGTGCGATCAACTTGGGCACATGAGATTCAATTGTCATGTGTTTAAAAGAAGAATGGAAAAATCCGATAAGATGAATTTCAAATAGAAGAAAGAAAAGAAAGGATACATCATTGGGAAGATAATGTCATAAACTATTCAAGTGGTTCAGAGAAGAAAATCATAAGTCTGGGCATCATGATGAAAGACTATGAAAATGGAGAAGAGCAAAGTCGATACATTGGTAGCAATTTCTCCAAACACATGGCATGCATCAAAGTTTATTCATATTTCTCCCCAAGATAAAGTGGATATGTGATTTATGAAGATAACAAACAAATGCCACATTTCTCCCCAAGAAAAGTGAATCTCAAGAAAAGTAAATATGTGATCTATGGAGACAAGGAACAAAGGCCACTTGATCAACAAGCCCAACAAGTGATATCGAATGATACCAACAGGTCACTTGTCTTTTATTGATTACTTTTGATGCTTATTTTCTACTTGAGTTTAGATTGTCTTTGATGATTGATTGATTGTGTTTTTTGATTGATGTGTTTGTTTTTGCTTGATTGACATTCAATGTTTGTTAGTTTGATTGATTGATTATATTTTATAATTGATTAATTGTGGTTGTTGATTGTTTTTTTATTGAGTTTTGATTGTCTTTGATAATTATTTTTTATTGTGTTTTGTTGATTGCTTTTGATTGTATATTTGATTGATTATGTTTGATTGTGTTTTTGATTGATGTGTTACTATACTTGTTTTTGCTTGATTAATATTGAATGATTGTTTTAATATCTTTTGGTATCACTTGATTCTCATACATTGCAACAAGTGGTAACATTTTTCTCCTCTCTATTCATGATTTGTTTTTCATGTTGACAAAGGGGAAGAGAAAGATAAAAGATAAAATAATAAGAAAAATTATCTATTCTTTATGAGACAACTTTTTATATATGAAAAATATGAAATCTTCAATTGTCTCATATAAGAAAACATTGCAAAATCAAGGGGGAGTAAACTATATGCAAATAGATATTTTCTTTGTTGTTGCTCCTAACCTACAGGTGGTTGTCATCATAAAAAAGGGGAAGAATGTAATTCATGAAGATTTTGATGATGCCAAGAAGAATTTGCTTGAGAAAGGGAGAGAATGTAAATCATGCAAGCTTTGATGGTATCGAGAAGAAATCACATGAATCACATGCTTGTTATCATAAAAAAGGAGGAGAATGTGAATGTATGTATACATGATTTTGATGATGCCAAAGAAGAATCAAATAAGGCTGCTTCAAAGGATAAGCATTTGCTTCAAGATTAATACAAGATTGCTTCAACAAACAAAGCCTTGCTTCAAGATTTCTTTAAGATGAAGTCTTGCCTCAAAACAGAGTGTTTCCAAGACATGCAAGGCTCTGGTAATCGATTACCAGGAAGTGTAATCGATTACCAAAAGACAGGGTTGAGAAATAGCTGTTGAAAAGAGTTTTGAATTTGAATTTTCAACATGTAATCAATTACCATATGTCTGTAATCGATTACCAACAACGAAACTCTTGAAATTCAAATTCAAAAGTCATGACCCTTCAAATTATAACTATGTAATGATTACACAAACATTGTAATCGATTACCGGTGAAGAGTTTTCAGAAAATATGCCAACAGTCACATCTTTTCATTGGATTTGTGAATGGCCATCAAAGGCCTATAAATAGGTGACTTGGGCACGAATTTTAAGAGAGAGTTTTCATTGCCCAAAAAGTTTTATCCTCTCAAAAGATTAAGAGAGTTTTGCTTGGCTAAAATGTCTTATCCTCTCAAAAGAAAATGAAAGATATTTCAAGAGAACTTCATTGTAAAATGCTCTCTCAAGAACTCTTGGGCAAACACTTGCAAATCCATTAAGACCACAAGGTCTAACATTTGTATCTAATTAAAATAATTAGGAGTCTTGATTCATCTTAAGACACAAATGTCTTTTGACTTAATAGTTTTTTAATAGCTTCTAGCATTTTTTTTAAATGCTACTTGAAGACTATGTTCAACAAAATTAGTTGAAAGCTAAAAAGTTAATTGGAAAGCTAGCTGGTAGATGAAAGTTGAAAAGCTAACTAATTAAATTATAAATGTTATGTAAAACTAGCTGTTAAAGTAATTGAAAAGTCTAAAATAATATAAAAATTAATAATAAAAACATTTATTAAAAAGGGTAATCAAGAAATCAGATAAATATACTGATGATAAAAATAAAAGAAAATACAAAAAGTTAGAAGCCAACATTTTAAAAAATTGCTACTTTAAGTAGAGTTTCAAAAAATACTAGAAACTACTAAAAAAATTTGTTTATCGAATAATCAAACAAGCTTTAAAATTAGTAAAACAAGCTAAAAAATAATTGAAATGTCTTGCTGAATATAGTCGAAGTAATGTTTTTAAAAACGTTAGCTTTTAGCTTTTTATATTTTATTCTTCTTTATCCTTAAAAAATTTATTCAATTTCCTTATTATCATTTTTAAATATGTTATTTATGTCAATTTATATTTCTCAACTAATTTGAGAACTAATTTTATTGAATATTTATGATTTAATAAACTAAATTAAAAGCTTTCAACTATCAACTTTCATCTTTCGATTATCAACTAACTATTCAGCTAGTTTTGATGAACAAAGGCTAGGAAGTTGTATATATTTTGCCTTGTTCTAACTCAATATAGTATATTCTTTTAAAATATATGGTGTTTTTACTACCATGTTTTTTTAAAGAATTATAATAAAATTTCTTGATGTAATAAATAATAGATCTTAGATAACATTATATTATACTTATGTTGATATTATTATTTTAAAATATATAACATAAGATATATCTTGATTTATTAAAAAAAAAACGATATATCTTGATTTTAATTTTGTGATTTATAAACGTATGTGTCAATATTTGGATATCGCCTACAGAATACTCGAGTTTAAAAGAAAAAATAAAAAATAAAAACCTCTATCGTGGGTTTGGCTCTTCAGGTATAGTTGCATAATCAGGGAAGCATAAGCCTACATGTCAAACATAGGCAATGCATTGAAAAAGTACATAAATATGGGAGCATATGCATGCTTGTCAATTCCACCTGCGAAGTGTGAAACATCACGCAGTTATGGGAAGAAGACAATATAGGAAACACATTTGTGGTCCATTTTGGTAACAAGTTTGGTTTGGAGTAATGATCTATTTCCTATAGCTTGGTACTAGCACTACCAATCTTCTTCAATTCTTGGAATGCCTGTATGGTCTCTGAATCAAAGCCACCTGCAAACTGAATGTTTTGGTGGTTCATGACATGAACAAATTTAAATTAATGTTCCTTTTGTGAATATCTGAGGTAGTGCAAATGTGTAATCTACCTACCTGGTGTACTCTGAATGCGAACCTAACTCCTTGTACCAAGAGGTTATCTTCTTTTGAGACTTCATTAGATTCCAACTCTTTGGTTACCCTTTTCATGAATTCCCTTGCTAACTTCAATGAACTCAGCTTCATCTGCATGCAGCCAAATATACTAGGGTAATCAATTATTGTCATGTCATTAATGAATAGTTAACTACCTTGGTTCATGAATAACCAAAAATAAATTTCTTCTTACACATTAGTTAACTAACCAATATATCCTATTTCTTTAAGTGCTTAGTTTAGAGCAAAGCTTCTCTTACTTTCCAAGTGTACATGTCAGGTTGTTGTTCTTTTAAGAATAAAGGGTATTGTTCTCTAAGCAGAAGGTATTAATTATCAATGTAAAGATTTTTATATCATCACATAATCAGAAATAATTGTTGGTATGACTTTTAATAAATTTATCATACATAATGATTTGTAATTGGATGATAATATAAAAGACGTTTATAGTGTTACTTTTTTTTTTTATCTAGACCACATGTATCTTCTACTGGGATTTGAGTAGAATCATTAAGGACGACAAAACTCTTCATCTAAGTATTTAACACGATTGTATATTCAGGGCTCAAATCTGAGACCTCTAAGCTGAAACAATCTCATGTCAGTTGATCCTTGGTGGTGTTTATAGTTTACTCGGTTAGTGCATGTATTCAAGTTTTTATTACACAATTGCAAAAATAAGCCAAGTATTGCCTACCTGACCAATGAGGCCTGTGTCCAGCATCCACTCCCAAGGGATATGAAAACTCCTATATCTTTTACTTGCACTCTCCCTTGTCTTCTCTGCACTGTTCACACTTCTCTCCAACCTGCACACTCAAAGTGGATCTTGGAATGACTCTAAAGCACTGAACAAACACACTAAGCTACTGAACATTCTAGTTTTGCACATGCTCGCCTGTCCTGGAGTGCTTGCATCTTTTTCAAAGCCTGAGCCAATGGCTCCTTTGGATTGTTCTCAAATGATGAGACTTCTGATTCAAGGCTCTTCAGATTTCGGTAGTTGCAAGAAGCTTCTCTGAGTGCATCTGTTTTTTGCTCTGGCCAATGTGGAAAATGCTTTAGCACTGAACGTTCATCCACAAGTGATGATAGCTCCCCATCTAGCCATTTCACAAATGCCTCTACTTCTGAAATGTCTGCATATGCGGCTGACTCTACCTCTTTTATCAATAAACTGATGAACTCCCTTTGTCTTTGAACATCTGATTTTATCTGTTCCGTAAGTATAACATGAGACACTGATATGCCACATGACATGGATAAATATAAATAAGAAAAATTTTAAATCATGGTACATGACAACTTGACAAGACTATTTTTTTTATCCGTAAGAATTGAAGACAGGGTTAGGAGATTTACAGCAACTCATACACTTTGTTCAACTAACTTAGTTAGATCCCCTTGACACATGACAAGACTATAATACCATGTATAAAATTAAAACAAATGTAACATAAAACACCAATCCTTTATCAGAAGAGAAAATTGATGTTTTGAAAATAGGCATATATCTTTCTTAACATAAAATAATTTATAACTTATCTAATTATTGTGATATTCCCATCTCCATCTCAATTAATACCAAGGTTTAAAAAATAATGGTAAAATGTAGCTAAGAGTATTCAAATTTCAAAGTGTTTATGCTTATCTAATTATGATGAGATATTATGACACAACTACTATTTAGTGTTTATGCTTCCTTGAGTATCAAGATAGCATTGTGTGATATATGTAAATATTTATCAAAACTTGAAAAACAAGCAGATAGCAACTAAACTTACAGCTGACAGAAAAGTTGATCGATTTTCAATTTCCTCAATCATGTTTCTGGTGAATGCAGCTGCAGGAGTTCCATTGGTACTTATTTTGTTATCATTGTTGGCATCCTTTCTTGTGAGAGAACGATACAGTTCTATTACTTCTGGCACACGACGCACTGATTTCAATCCAACTAGTGATTTTGGTGGTGTTGGAGGAGGTGGTGGTGCTGTTCTTGGCAATGCCAATGGCTGCACTTTCATTCCTTTCTCAGTTTTTTGTGAAGGAAGAAGAGGGTTGGAAGAGGGTGCAGGTGGTGGTACTTTTACTGATCTGTCCTTAACTATAGGTGTTTCTTGCAAATCTGAATTTGTATGCACTCTCTCATTTGGTGGACTCTTTTCAAGCATTATTACCTTAACTGCTGCTTTATGCTGAAGGGTATCTGAATTATTACCATCCATGGATTTCTGTATCTTCTTCCACAGCATGGATTTCCTCTCTATGTTATGTGCTTTGAGTGACATTATCTGTGACTTCAAACGTGCTACTTCTTGTCTGAGATCCTTGTTTTCTTTCTCTAGTGACACATTTCTTTCCATTTGGACTTTAAGATTTTTCTTGAGATGGGTGATCTCAGAATCATTCTCTAATGACATTTTCCCTCCTTCTTCCCTCCTTAGAAGGATGGTTATAGTGTGTGTTGTTATACAGAAAAACAAAGCAAAAGCGAACTGAGAAAATATGAAAAGGCAGAAAAATAGAAGACTGGAATTTATAACAGCAAGTACACTAATTATAAGCATGTTACTGCTCCTTATAGAACTAAATCATAAGTGAAAAATAAAATAAAAATAAAAACACCACAAATCAGTGCTCTTAAAAACAGAAACATATCAGAAAACCTCACAATAACATCTTTTAAAGACTTGGCCTGCTTACCATTTATTCAGCAACTGAAAGCTAAGGCATTTTTCAACATTGTGATTATAGAATTGATATTTGTATGATTGAGTCGTTTTCTTTTCATATTTGGTTTTACTTTTGAAGTAAGGTTGGTATTTTTTATTTTATTTTTTATATTGAAATAAGGTTGGTATGTTTAGGAGTAGGGGTTAATATGAAAGAAGCCAATGACCTTTTGGACATGCTGAGTAAATAAGTCTTAATAAGGATGCTTTGGACATTTCACAACTTCAATGCTCTATGCTATAAAGATTCATTATGATGTCTTTGTAGCAAATATTATCGTAGATGAGAGATTACTTCGGCTTTCTGGAAGTCACTAATATCTGATAACTGCCTTTAAAATGTTAAGTTAGGTACAACCTTAAATTCTTTTAGTCAAACTTACAAATTAATCTCTCTCTCTGTTACAATGTCATATGTTTAAGGGTTAGTGGAACATTCATGTACACTACAGAAATTTCTTTAGAGAGATCATTTGCCCTTAGACACTTTTATAACAAGGGGGCACGCTTGTTATGTTTTTTTATCTGAGTCCTACTCCTATCTCCCCTTTATCAAATGCAATTTGATTTGGAGTTTCATGTATATTATTATACACGTGGTATGAATGTGATTGATGACTACTCAACTGATCACAAAGTCCTAACAACCCCCCCAACATGGCAAATATCTCTTGTCCAATTGTAATATATAGAGGGTAACATTGGAAATTGGAATCATTGGTCAAGCTCTCTTCATTGTGATGGTTTCCTTTCATCTTTTGTGAGTGTTGTAATTTGAATGGAATTTGGTTATTCATTGCTTATCAAGCAATGAGGGAGGAAAGGACAAAGGAGGGTAGGAAAAAAAGGTACCATAGTGAGGTTTCTTGAAGTGAAAAAGTTTTCACAAGGAAAAGAAAGTTGTTGATTACTACAGCATACCAAATAAGATCCCTTTGATATCTACTATTATTTTTTTTTTATCAATTTATTATGTTGTTCAATGTCCCTTGTGAACTCCTTTACCTCCTTTTCTTTCTTCCTACTCCTACCATAGACTTCAAAGTTCAACCTCTATGCTACCAAAAGTGTGTGAAGTGATTGAAATTGGTAATTTTCTGTGACAGTTGAGTGAGGCTTAGCTTCTCTAATCATTATTTGGGAGAAGAACGAGAAAGCAGTCAGACAAAAAAAAAAAAGCTTTCAAGTCCTTCAAATATTTGTTCAAAACTACAAATAAAAAGTTATACCAATACCAACAGATTATGAATCAATACCATTGAATGAAAATCAAACGATGCAAATCTTGGATAGTTATTAAGTCTGACCTACTAAGATAAAATGAACAATCTGCTCTTCATCCAATGGTTACGAGTTACTCTTAACTGAATGCGTAAATCGGTAAATCCATGACTGAAAGACATTTGGGTCCATGCCATTAAATACTTGAAGTCATTAATTAGTTAGCTGAACCTAGGAGGCAGTGATTTATATAAGTTTAACTCATTTCATTGATCTAAGTTTAACTCATTTTAACCTCATTAATTACTCGATAGATCAATATTGGGTGAATTTATTTAAATTTTAGAAAATCAACTTTAAAATAAATGTTTTTTTAATATAAGTATTTTTTTAAGAAGTAGATTAAATTTATTTCTGAAAATAAATAGAAAACTTTTTTTAACAGAAATAATTTAAACAAACACATTTAAAAAAACCTATTTATTTTATTAAAATAAACACTTATTTCAACAAATAAATTTAATCAAACTTACTTAAGTTCTATAAATTGAATTAACTCAATCAATTAGGCCCAAATTTATAACTTATAAATCCATTTTCTATATACATTCTAATGCTATATCCAAAAACAAGTGGTTGCCCCAACTCTTTGTTTTGATAAGTTAACACCCCATCCCAATGAAAAAGTTAGATCCTACGTATTAATAAAAAAAACAATTATTTTATTTTTCTCCTTTTCTCAACCATCAAAGAATATGATTTTTGTCTCATCTATATTGAAAATGTCTTTGCATATAACTTTTTAAAAAAGACAAATAATATTTTTTAAACACATTCTTTATTTATTGAAATTTATTGAAAATCATAAAATATTATAAATTTCATGTCATATTTAACAAATCTATCCATAGTTTTTTTTAATGATTTTCAATCAATAAATACACGTGTGTTAAAAAAGATATGTTAAAGAATGTGTTCTTAAATCTTCTTTAACTTGCTAAAAAGACACTTCTAACTTTTTTTATATTAAAGTTTGGGAGTAACGCTCAAATTCAATTGGTAGACTAGAAAGTAGAAACTAGAAACAATGGTGAGTTTGGTTGTTCCCCTTATGGAATACTAGTAAGTAACTTAGCTTGCCTTTTCTTTTGACTTTTCCTTGTACCGAGAAAGAAAAAAGTGTAAAGCCAAGCCAATACACAGGAAAAGAAATAATAAGTTATGTCCTTTATTATGTGTGAGGGAAGTAGTGCCACTACTCACTAATGTGCTACACATCAGGGGAAGTTAGGAGATTTTATTTTAATCAAGTTTCTTCAACAGACAGCTATAAGCATTTATTGAGCAGGTGAAACAGTAAAGTTGGTAGCATATATACATCCGTTGCTTGTTCAATTACTCAAATGGGTTTTTTTTTTCTTTCTTGCACCCAACATAAATTTTAAAATTCCAACCTTACCTCTTATTATTTCTTCTTCTTCTTTGATTCGTTCTTTTTTTTTCTTCATACACCATTCTCTGTTTTGGGTGAACTCCTCCATCATTGTTGTGATTGGTTTGGTGGAGGTGCATTGTCGTGGTGATCCGTTCACAGTTTGTGATTGTCGTCATAGGAGTGTTGCAGTGCAATGGTGGAGGACGTAAGTTTTTTTCGTCTGCAAGTTGAAGGATTTGTGCCGTATGAATCATATGGATTGCTAATTCATATAAAACTTACGGATTGACAAGCCGTAAGTTTCATACGAATTAAAATTTAGATATAAATTTTCATATATGCTTATCAATTTCAATGTAATATATTAGTATATGAACTAAAAAAATAATAAATTTCTGTGATAGTATATATTAAAAAACATTTATTGATATATCGACATGGAAGTTTTTTAAAATAAATAAATTTATTTATAAATAATTAGAATTATGTATGGTGTTGTTAGTTTGTCATTGAATTTTTTTTAATGTTTTGTTAAGATTGATGAAGATCAATAGATATATGACAACATAATATTTGAAGAAATTAATATGAATGAAGGCAGTGTAGAAGAACTTGATGTATTTGAAAATATTGATTGTTCTGATGCCTTCAATACTTGTCAGGTATTGATTTGCTTTTGTATTTTGTTAAAGTAAGTAAATGAGTGTTCGTTGAAGACTAAACGTGAATTGTCCCTTTTGTAGGTGTTTGCTACTTGTGATGACGTTTTGCATTGGGCTCGCTTTGTTACGTATGATATTGGTTTTATGGCGGTGATAATGAGATCAGATATTGGAAAGAGAGGAAGGACCTCATATGTTTTAATTGGTTGTGAGAGGAGTGGAAAATATAGGGCATACAAGAAAGATTTAGCACGAACAGTGACTAACAGTAAAAAATGTGGGTATCCCTTTAAGTTGCGAGCAAAACCAGTGTTGGGAGGTGAATGGTGGATAGTGAAGTTAATATGTGGGAGTCATAATCATGCATTAGCAAATTCATTTGTTGGATATCCATATGTTGATCGACTGACTGAGGATGAGAAGATTATTATTGGTGATATGACAAAGTCAATGGCCAAACCAAAGAATATTCTTCTCACTTTGAAGGAGCACAATACCAACAATTGTACAACAATGAAGCAAGTATACAATGCAAGATATGCATACCGTTCTTCTATAAGAGGTAGTAATAGTGAAATGCAACGACTAATGAAGTTTCTTGAACACGATCAATATATTCATTGACATAGATTGAAAGATGAAAATGTTGTACGTGATGCATTTTGGAGTCATCCATATGCAGTGAAATTAACCAATGCCAATAATTTGGTATTTCTCATAGATAGTACATACAAAACAAACGGAAACATGCTATCTTTACTTGACATTGTTGGTGTGATACCTATTGGAATGACATTTTTAGCTACATTTGCCTATTTGGAGGGAGAACGTGTAAACAATGTTGTTTGGGCTCTGAAACAGTTTCGAGGTATTTTTCTGAGACGTGATGCAATTCCTCAAGTTATTGTTACCAATAAAGATTCAACATTGATGAATGCACTAAAAAATGTTTTCCTTGAGGCAACTAACTTGTTGTGTCAGTTTCACATTGATAAGAATGTGAAGGAAGGCAAAATCTAAAACCCTTGCAGGTCAAAAAAATGTATAGGATTATGTCATGGAAGCATGGAGGAGTCTGGAGGATTGTCCTTCTGAGCAAGAGTTCAATGACAACCTTATGAAGTTTGAAATTGCTTGCTCACCAAGGCTAATGTTTGTTAACTATGTCAAACAAACATGGTTGATTCTCCATAAGCAAATATTTGTTAAAGCCTAGACAAATAAGGTGATCCATCTAGGAAACACAACAACTAACAGGTATAAAAATTGTAAATGTATATTGGTTATAATAACAACACCAATGGATGAAAATAATTGTTTGTGTTTACTTGTTTTTGTTTTTCAAATTCAAGGTTGAGTCTGCACATTAGGCCTTAAAGAGACCACTACATAATAGTCTTAGAGGCCTATGTAGTATTTGGGAAACCATGAACAACATGATCACTCTACAACACACTGAAATTAAGTCATCTTTTGAGACAAGCACACATGTGGTCGGACATGTTTTTAAAGTTATCTTATACAAGAGACTAATTGGTATGGTATTAAGGTATACTTTAAACTAGATTGCTGCTGAGTTTGAGCGTATAAATTATACTGATATTGACAGTTCTCATTATGTTCAAGTTACCTATTTTTGTTTAACTAAATTTTAAAATATATATACATTATAAAAATTTGCAATTTTCGTTAATTAACTATTTTAAAAATAACTATTTTAAATATATAAAAGTATTAAAATATTGTTTATAAAATTATTAAATAAAAAATAATTTATACATTCATTTTTAAAATAAACAAAATTATTAAATAAATTATTTATTTATTAAATTAAAAAAATAAAAATAATTTATTAAATTAAATAATATAAAATCAACAACAATAGTTATTTATAAAATAATTAAATAAAAAAAATTTAAACATTAAATTTTAAATAAATTTTTTATTAAATAAATAATTTATTAAATAAAATAATATATGGATTAATCTGTATGGATTATATAGATTGTCAATTCGTATACGTTCAATACACAAAAAAAAGTCAGATGACAACGAAACTCATGACGACAATAAAAGACAAACTGTATGAATTATATGAATGGTCAATCTGTATAATACAAAAAAAAACGCAAATGATAGCGGAACTCACGGTGGTAATAGCGGGACGATGGTGGAACCAACGACGAGCACACACAGATTGATGAAGATGAACCACAATTTGATCAAGATCAACCACAAATTGAAGAGATAAAGATGAGAGAAGTTGAGAGGAGAAATGAAGTGAGCGTGAATCAATGGTGTAGATGGACAAATTCCTAATCCGAATTTCACATTTTAAGCATCAATGAAGGAGGGGCAAAATTGGTTTTTCACTACGTATGTTGGGTGTAGAAGAAATGGTGCTAGATGCAGCAAGAAAATCCCTTAAATGGGTTGCTTGCTACAATTTGAACATGGAATTTGCTAGGGGCACCAAGCAGCATTGCTGGTGCACCCAGCAAATTTCCAAAATGACAAAAATGCCCTTCAGCGTTTTTGCCAAACTTCTTCCGTTGACACTCGCGGAAGAAATGTTCCGCGGGCATCCACGGAAGAACCTTCTTCCGTCAACTGCAGAAGAAGGTTCTTCCATGGATGCCCGCGGAAGATTTCTTCCGTGAGTGTCAGCAGAAGAAGAACTGCGGAAGAACCTTCTTCCGTGAAACTACGCGGAAGAACCTTCTTCCGCAGTTGACGGAAGAAGGTTCTTCCGTGGATGCCCGCGGAACATTTCTTCCGCAAGTGTCAATGGAAGAAGAACTGCGGAAGAACCTTCTTTCGTGGAACTACGCAGAAGAACTTCTTCCGCGAGAGTCAACGGAAGAAGGTTCTTCCGTGGGTTAATTAGTTAAATTATTTTGTTAATTTTAAGATTATTTTGTATTAGTTAAATGATTTTTTCCTCTCAGAAGTTGACCAATGGCCGATTCTTCTACGCACTGCATGATATGTGTCGGTCACATTTTTCCTCAAATTTTTTACAGTAAAATTCATTTTGGACTCCTCGTTCTTCACAGTTACACACACTCCAGTCACACACTTCTTCCTCTCTCCATTTCTCTAACTCTGACCATGCAATTGGCGTTGGTCTCATTGCATTCTCTGTAGAAATGACGAACAAGGCCAAAGGAAAAGGCAAGGAGGTCGCTGGAAAAGGTTCTGCCGACAAGCGCAAGGGCGCCTTCGACGATGACAAGACTGGTGGCGGCCGATAGAGAAACAAGCGAGGTGTCCTTCAGTTATTTCTGACGACGAATTAAATGTCGCTCCAAGAAGGATGGACATGCCAGATAAGGGCCAGAGTAGCAGGCCACGTGTCGTCCCTAAAGAGGAAATGTTGGCCCGAAACTAACTTTTTTGAGTTTCGGGCCTTCCGTTGCAGGCCATGTTTGAATGAACTGGTGTCTCCTGTTATTTTTTTGGATTCATTGATGTGCAAACATGAGATAGACCACCTTTGGAGAGTCTCACGGCTTTCCCAGATAATTTAAAAAAAACCCCGAATAGGGGTACTTAGCCAAGTTTACATGGCCCAAAACCAACTTTTTTCTCAGACGACAATGACTGACGTGACCCAACAGTGAACGACGTGACAGGAGGTTGCTTTAGTTTTACGCTTCACAATGTAAAATAGTCACAGGTCTGGTAAAAGGGAAGCCATGTGTCTGGTTGGGCCATTTATATAAATGATAGATGGGGATGTCCATGGTACTCAACAACAACTGGTATTCAAAGTTTGTCAAATTAATTTTCGATAAACAATGGCATTCTTAGGAGAGACTTCGTCCCAGACGATCGTGAACTCGAGGTTGGCATTCATTTTTCCAAATGGAACCGTCATTCACAACGAGTGTGGGGTTTATTTTCAAAGTTCTAGTCCAGTGCCCATGCGAGTACCAAACCTATGCGATTTTTCAACTCTCAAAAGCAGAATACACATTAGCCTTCTGCTAAACAACAATCAAGTTGTGGATGAATTTCATTACCGGCGACCAGTGGAAGATACAGGTAACAACATTTACTTTGAAAGTATGCAATTGAAAAATGACATGGTTGTGAACACCATGTTAATGTATAATGATCAATTTTCATTTGTTGGACCGATTGAGTTGTTATGTACCGTTGGTAGAACAGCAGATGCAATTTTAAACTTACTTGAACGCCCCAACATCCCTACACATGATGTGGTTCTGTATTACAATGGAAGGTGGAACATGCCACGCCAAAACAACTTTGTGGGTTACGCGTTCACCGGAACAAATCCCAAAAAATTTGATATTCCAAAAGGATGTAGCATAGATCAACTGAAGGATCTGCCTCTACCTGTGCCTACCGCACGACGTAGACCTCGTGTTCTAACCATGATCTGAAATCATGAAGAACATTTACTTTTATTCGTCAAATTAAACACTCAAATAATTTGTTTAACAAAGCTTTCAAATCTTAACTAATCCACATAATTTATCCAAATCCACAGATTATATATTTAGTTCAACATAATTTATCCAAATAATTGACATACAAATGCATATATAACAAATGCATATATAAATCACACCAAATATAATTCAATTGATTATTAGAACTCAAATCCTGTCATTGTGATTCTCTCAAGACACAATTCTAGTTATTAAACCAGAAGGTTTATTTTTCTTTCCTTTATACATTGCTATTAGAATCAATTACTGTGGTATAAATTCCTTTAATTCATCTCTAAGTTCAAGTTAAATCAAAGAAATTATATGAATTGTCTAACTTAACATCAACAATGAAATTAGAAGCACATGTCAATGATGTCATGTGATGCAAAAGCTTAATATCATCACACGAACTTCATTAACTAAGCAATTTCTCACAGTGCAAATGGTTCTGACAAGCCTTGAACAGTGGTAACCCTGTGTCTCTTGAATAGTAGGGCCATTACTATTCAAGTAGGCATGATGACGGGGTTTTTCCATCCCCACCCTAACTCCCCAGAAAGCCGCCAACCCCAATCACTGCCCCCTCTGATTATATTTATCATCACTTTATTTATTTGTAGATAATTTTGATTATCCCCTCTATTATTGTCTATAATCTGTTTATGCTTGCTTGCTTGTTGGATTAAAAAAAATCAATGAATAAGCCAATGGATATATGTCATGTTTTTGTCTGCACTGCACTAAGATTTATCCCTCATCATGAAACTTGTACCCCATCAATAATTAGACACACAAACAAGTTTAGCATCACAGACACAGAGTCCAGCACATAGAAGCAATAAATCATCTAGACTAAGGTGCGGAGGTATAAATTTCAACACACTTCATTGGAAAGAAGCTTGTGAACTTGGTGATAACAAAACCCCACTTTGTAGTGAGGTTGAGGGGAAAAACAATGGGGTCTCTAATGGCCTCTGCAAATCTTAGCTGATAACTACTTGTACTCATCTCTAATGGGGTATCTCATGTCAACAACTTCACAAATGACATGTCCGGATTCATAACTTAGAAGCTTCCTGTTATTTCTACAATTCCAGTAAGCAAACAACCAAACACTTATTTGATTAATCAACTTTATGATCAATTAGGCATGCTCATCTGTGGAAGGAATTTTCGTAGATGGAAGCATTTGATTTGACACACCACATGTTGGTGTACATGAATGAGACAATCATCTTTTTAAATCAAACACTATAATGAGACAATCATCTTGTTTTCTCAGCCACTATGAATGAGACAATCATCTTTTTAAATTACCATTTCCAACACTATGAATGAAACAATCATCTTGTTTTCTCAGAAGTTTTAAGGGCAGTGTAAGTCACAACTTAGCTTCATTAATCATCCTACTCAAATCACACCAAATTGTAATTCAATTTACACATATAAATGCATATATAAATCACACCAAATATAATATCAATTTAGACATACAAATGCATATATAAATAACACAAACTAAATAATAATATGAACAAAAGATGGTTCTGGAATAATTTAAAAAAATGAAAAATTCTATAAAAACAGGTACTCGCGGAAGAAGGTTCTTCCGCAGGAAGAAAAAGCACTCCCGCAGAAGAACCTTTCTTCCGCTGGCATCTGCGGAAGAAACGATCTTCCACCCGACCTCCAACGGCACCTAGACACGCACGGAAGAAACGAACCTTCCGCGGAAGAAGGCTCGTCTTCTACCTCGTGCAACCAAAACCAGCATAGACCAAACATGTCTTCTACCCTATGGCCATCATAAGCGATTAAAGGAGAAAAATGAGGTTAGAACACTAACCTATAGGGCGGGGAGAAGAAGAAGAACTCGAACCTGGATGCGGGGAGAAGAAGAAGAACTCGTTGCTGGACGCGTGGAGCTCTAGTCGCGGAAGAAGAAGAACTCGAAGGTGGAAGAAGCTTTTGGTCGCGGAAGAAGAAGAAGAAATCGAAGGAGGAAGAAGAAGCGCTTTTGGTCGCGGAAAAAGAGTTTCAAACGTTAGGGGGGAAGGCTTTTTTTTATTAAAAAATTTAATTTATTAATTTTATTATAAGGGGCAATTATGTAAGTTAACATCATTGTTGGGTGCACCAGCAATTTTGCTGGGTGCACCTAGCAACACCCTTTGAACATGCTAGTAAGTCCATTATGCATGCTTATCATTTAACTATCCATCCTTCTCCTAGCTCAACTAGGGTCCATAGCATATTTACACGTCTAAGTCCAACCAATATATGTAACATTTTTGTCCAAAACTAAAACTAACATTGATGACTGATCAATGGATGTGGGATAAAAAAAGGTTCAAACGAGTGTTATCATACTCGAATTGGTTATCGACTCGGTCAAGGTACTGAGTCACTGGATCCTATCGACCCAATGAGTCACCATTTGACCCGTATGACCAATTCTATATTAATAAAAATCTAAATAATTTTATAACATGCAACCTTGTAACTTAAGATTTAAAATTTAATAAAATTTAACATATTTGGAAACATAATCATGAATTTGTTTAAAATTGTAAACATGCAACATATTTTTTTCCCAGAATTTAGTATAAATAACCTTAAGTTAGAATTTAAAATATATATCATTGTTTTACAATGAAGACATAATTTAATAAACACATAAATTAGACTAGGGAAAATAGGAAATGACACTAGCTTTATCAACTCAAATTTTAATGTATTTATGCTTAGAAAAAAATAAACAAATATATAAACAACACAAGTGTAATGCATAAATTGAATTTTCTAATATAAGTAATGTTGTTCAAATGTAAGAAATAAAATAAATAAACACTTAAAAAGTTCAAAACTCGCCGAGTCAACCGAGTTGCACTAAGTTGGACCGAATCACATGCATAATCGACCCAACAAGTGGCTCAGACTGATTGGATATTTGATTCCCTGGCCAATGGGTCAACTCAGCCGGTCTGAGCCGGTCCAATAATTATGGTTCAAACCTTTGTGGCTATTGCTTAAAAGGAAAGAGAAATGTTAATGACAAACTATCTCTCTAGCCCAATTTAATCACTAAACTAGTCCAAGAAAATTTGAACCATGATTGGCCATGATCATTGTCGCAACCTACCTCACGACAGGACAACAAAAGCAAAATGGATAAGCCAAAGCGTTTGTCTCCTAGGAAGAAAAATTCCGTCACCAACGTTTATTCGAGGAAAACATTAGAAAAATCAAAAATTGGTATGCAAATATTGAAAAGATGGGTTCGAGAGTTGTTTACGCATGGGGAAGGTATTAGCACCCCATGCACCTGTCACAAGGGACGACAGCCTTTAATCGAGTATGCATAACGTGACTTCAAAATTATTTTTACCTTTCCCTTTTTATATTTATTATTTTTTTGGGGTCGAAAAGGGTGTTGCCCTTGCTCCTACATATCCTCAAGTGTGATGAGGAATTCAAACCTACGTAGTTCTTTAAGTCTAAAAATTTGTGCGTTAAATTGATTTTATGTTTTTGAAAGATTGATTTCAATTGCGAACAAAAGGTCTTTTAAGGCGTTGGACCTTGAAACGATATTTTAAATTTTGAAAAGTAGAGAGAATCATTAAGGCATTGGACCTTGATGAAAAGAAGTTAGTTATGAGTTAGTTTTATCTTGGTTTTATTTATTAACTTTCGATCCTCTTTTAAGACAACTTTACAACACTAGTGATTGGTTAAGATTGAACTTTACAAAGAAAAAACGAGATCGTCGATGATAGATGGAGAACATGATTGTGCACATAATAACAAGGGAGACTGAAGTTAGTTATGAGTTAGTTCCATCAAGGTTTAATCCTAGACGATCCTAAGTCAGCCCTTGTGCCATGAGGATTCATATCAACAACTTAGTGAGATGCTGGATGAATACAACGTGCATGCAAAATCTTTCAGGATGGCAAGAGATAGATTGGAAGATGGTCAAGTGGATAATATCAAGTTGCAATTGATTGCTAACCGTGAAAAAGATGGTCGTACATATAATGTACCTACTGTTCCAGAAGTTGCAGCGCTAATTGTAAGCGATTTTGATGCAAATTCAAAAGGAGATATTATTATTGAAACTCAGCATGGACAATTACAAAGGATCCATGAATTACATTCTAGCTATCTAGCTCTACAATACCCTCTCCTATTTCCTTACGGGGAAGATGGATATAGACCGGATATCCTACATAGTAGTGCACCAGATAGTAAGAAAAGGAAGAGAAATTGTCTTACAATGAGGGAGTGGTTTACTTATAGGCTACAATGCATATCAAATGAATCAAAAACTTTGTTGAATTCTAAGAGACTATTCCAACAATTTGTTGTTGAGGGGTATACTATGGTTGAATCAGAAAAGCTTTCTTACATCAGAAACAACCAAAAAAAATTTCGAGTTGACAAGTTTTGCAGCTTACAACACTCATTGGATGATGGAAGCACGAAAGGCCTAAATAAAGGTAAAAGAGTCATTTTGCCTTCAACATTTGTTGACAGTCCATGCTATATGGATCAACTTTATTTTTATGGTATGGCCATATGCAGCCATGTGGGCTTCCCAAATCTGTTTATTACTTTAACCTGCAATCCAAGCTGGCCTGAAATCCATAGATTGTTGAATCCCTTGAATCTGAAAGCGACAGATAGACCAGACATAATATGCAAAGTCTTCAAACTAAAGTATGGACAAATGCTAATGGACCAGACAAAGAATCAGATGCTAGGGAAATTTATTGCATGTAAGTTGATTCTAACTTTGGTGAATTTATATTATGTGCCAGATTCTTATTTTGCACTGTTAATATTGACCACACAACCATATCTGATAACTTTAATTACTGCCTATTAACATTCTTACTAATGAATTGTAGATATGTATACAATAGAATTTCAAAAACGAGGGCTGCCTCATGTCCATTTGTTGCTTTTTTTACATCCCGATAACAAATATCCATCCTCGGATGAAATTGATCGAATTATATCAATAGAGATACCTTCACAGCAAGATGATCCAGAAATGCATTCATTAGTAAAAAACCATATGGTTCATGGCCCATGTGGAATTTCGAGAACTGAATCTCCATGCATGAAAGAAGGCAAGTGCAGTCATTTCTATCCTAAAATGTTCCAGCCGCATACTATTTTAGATGCAGATGGTTATCCAGTCTATCGTAGAAGAAACAATGGTCACACAATTGAGAAAATGGTGTTATAATTGATAACAGGTATATTGTACCTTACAATCTAAGATTACTAAAAAAATACCAAGCTCATATCAATGTTGAATGGTGTAACCAAAGCACTTCTATCAAATATTTATTTAAGTACATCAACAAAGGATATGATAGAGTAACTGTTGTTTTGATTCATGATGATAATGATCCAATTCACAATGGTAGCACTCATAATGATGAGATCAAAGAATATCTAGATTGCAGGTATTATTAAGCTTTAATCTCTAATTTATCTTACCATTATTGTTTTAACACCTACATCTATCTTCCCGACAGATACATATGTCCCTGTGAATCTACTTGGAGAATCTTTGGGTTTCCAATACATGGCAGAAAACCTGTTGTTGAAAGATTGCACTTCCATTTTCCAGACCAAGATAGTATTGTCTATGAAGACCATGATGATATTGATGATGTATTGTCTAAGCCAAGTATCTTTGATTCAAAGTTTATTTCATGGATAAACACCAACCAAAATTCTATTGAAGGAAGAAATCTTACTTATGCAGAATTTGCTTCTAAGTTTGTATATAGTAAGAAGAAAAGATGTTGGCACCTTAGGAAGAAAGGCTACATCATTGGCAGATTACTATGGGTCCCACCAATTACAGGCAAATTATTTTACTTAAGGATGATAATTACTATTTGCAAAGGACCTACCTCATTTGAGGACTTAAGAACAGTTGGTAATGTTCAGTATCCTACATATAGAGAAGCATGTTTTGCTATGGGGTTTCTGCAAGATGATAAAGAATTCATTGAGGCAATCAAAGAAGCAAAAGACTGGGGCTCAACACATTATATAAGAAAGCTATTTGTGTTGTTACTTTTAACTGCAACAATGAACAAACTTGAACAAGTTTGGGACCAAACTTGGCATTGGATGGCTGATGACATTGTCTATAATTATAAAAAATCATCAACAAGTCCAGGTAAGTAGTAATTCCCCATGACACAAATGAATATTGATGCGACACACAATTTGACTTTTTTTCCTTTTGTGTGTTAGCATTACAGCTTGATGATAGAACTCTTCAAAACCTGGTCTTGCTTGAAATTGAACAACTGTTGCAAGCAAATCAAAGATCGCTTACAGACTATCCTTCAATGCCATATCCAGAAGATGCGAATTGCCCAACCTATCTAGACAATAGCCTTATATTAGCTGAACTCAATTACAACAATGAAGAACTCATATCAAAGTTTGAACATCTATTTTCTCAGATGACAGGTATATTAACTACAAAGCAATTTACACCTCTGAAAATTGTTATGTCCATTTCTTTGTTAGCTTTTCTCATCTACAAATCAATACTTCAACTGGATTCATTTTTCTTTGCATCTAACACCACATATCAATAATTCCAGACGAACAGACATCAATTTATAACCAGATTATTGAAGTTGTTAATAAAGATGAAGGTGGTATGTTTTTCCTCTATGGATATGAAGGTACAGGAAACATTTGGAAAACACTCGCAAGTTCACTAAGAGCTGACAATAAAATTGTAATTATGGTTGCTTCTAGCGGCATAGCTTTTCTATTATTACCTGGAGGTAGAACTGCACATTCAAAATTCAAAATTCCAGTTCCAGTTTTTTGAAGAATCAACTTGCAATATCCATCAAGGAACTCAATTAGCTGAACTATTAAATCAGACAAGTCTAATCATTTGGGATGAAGCACCCATGGCTCACAAATTCTGTTTTGAGGCACTTGATCACAACCTTAGAGATATCATCAAACACAACTCAAGGGACAATAAAATCTTTGGAGGTAAAGTAATGGTCTTTGGTGGAGATTTCCAGCAGATCCTGCTAGTCATTCCAAGAGGCAGACGCTCTGATATTGTTAATGCAACAATTAATTCCTCCTATCTATGGGATCATTGTCAGATCTTGAGGCTGACAAAAAACATGCGCTTACAAAACAACATGCAAGCAACAGATCAAGAAGAAACTACGGCTTTTGCAAAATGGATTATAGATATTGGTGATGGTATTATTGGACATGACAATGATGGCTATGCTACTATTGAAATTCCATAGGAACTATTAATCACAAAATATAATGATCCCATTCATAGTATAGTTAGCTCTATATTCCCAGATTTATGTCATCATCACAATGGTCGTGAATAATTCCAATCCAGAGCAATATTAGCTTCTACAAATGAAACAGTACAACAAGTTAATGATTATATACTTACATTGATACCAGGTGATCATATACTAAATTATCTTATTGTGTTTTTCATGTTTTAGTTCCGACGAAATCATAATAATGATTTATATTGCAACTTTGCTGGATTTGACATTTTTTGTTAATGAATTTGCGTTTTTATGTCTAAAATAATCACAGGTGAACAAATGGAATATCTGAGCTCTGATTCAGTTGACAAATCCAAAACCATTGAAAGTTGTCATTTTCGCTCACTCAACTGAATTTCTTAATTCATTAACAACATCTGGCTTACCCAATCATTGTCTCAAACTCAAAATTGGAACACCTATAATGTTGTTAAGGAACTTTAGACCAAACTCAAGGGTTGTGTAACGGTACTAGATTAATTGTCACAAGGCTAGCAAATTGCAGCTGACATAATTTCTGGGACAAATGTCAGAGATCATGTTTATATCCCACAAATGTCTATGTCGCCTTCACAGTCACCATGACATTTTAAGCTATTGAGGAGACAATTTCCAATAATGTTTTCTTATGAAATGACGATTAACAAATCCCAAGGACAATCCCTATCTTCAGTTGGACTTTACTTGCCAAAACCACTTTTTTCACATGGCCAATTATATGTTGCATTATCAAGGGTCAAGTCAAAGAAAGGACTTCGAATTTTAATACATGATCAGAACAAAAAAAATGACTTCAACCACCAATGTGGTTTTCAAAGAGGTCTTTACAAATATTAAAAGGTAAATCCAATTTATTAGCGATTCCAAATTTGATTCTATGCACAATTATATTTTCCGCTTACTCATATGATCTCTGATGTGCAGTTAAAATATCATCAAATGAGCCAATCTACAATTCATGAACTTTAAATAACCACTTTTCCGTTATGAGGTACATTTTCTTATTTACTGCATTTTAAATTTCCATCCCTTTTCATAAACTGCAAATTAAGCATTTCTTTCATGAATTGCACAAAAAAAACTTAAATACTTATCTCAATTTAAATACTACCATTCAGCAAATTAACTCTATTTCGTGCTACTCTTAACACAATTTAAATGCAGCCACAACAACATGACATTCCTAAAAAACAAATCTATTGGTTGCCAAAATTAGTAATTTATTGTGCACTTCCAATTTTTTTAGTGGAAGATCAAAAACTTAATCCATTTGATTCCCATCTAGATATGCTATTGTGGCTCTTTTAGTAGGATAATACACTTATTGTTGCTCTTTTAGTAGAAGCATTTCTCTTTTGTTAGATAATCAATTGCCCATACAAAATGTTATGTCTCCCAAATGATTACCCACTTCAGCATCAGACACGTGATTCATTTTATAATGGCAATTGTATTTTTAACAATAAAAAAATAGTGTCAAAATCTTTGTTACATTCAGCAATCAAAAAACCTCTTCACCTGCCTCCACCACTACGGACGTTCACACTGATTATTTTGCCCATTCACGTCCAATCTTTAGACGTAGCATTCAATGCTCCACAATTCCCAAACCACTTAACTTGCCACCAGTTACACCCTCGGAAAAGCAATGAACCTTCCATCACCCACTATCTCACACCACCAAACCACGCTTCCTTTTTCTGCGACCTCTACTTCAACTCTAAGGAAATCACTCTCTCAAAGCAACTGCCGCCATGACTTCTGGTTCATCAACTGGCTCAAGCAAGGTCAGTCTAAACCGAATACCTCACTGGATGTGTATTCATTTGATGATTTTTTCCTTGCTTTTGCTTACATTTTTCATGCATATCCCAAACCAAAATTGAACATCTTGTCATCTGTATTTGTGACTTTTCCACTTACAATTTAGGACAGACATATTCCAGACTTCTAGCTTTGAATCCATGATTGTCCATGGACAGTGACTTCCTACTTTGTCACTCAACCTTCTTTCATGTGCCAAACCCTTAATCCATTTTTCTCGCCTTCTATTTCGCTTATTTCCACCCATTTTGATAGGTTTCTTACCTACTACGTTATCATCTACCTTAGTAATTGCACCGCTTATTATTTCACCCACACATATTTGTATTTTATACATTTCCATGCATGGTTGGACATTTTAGATGTCAACAATGTTTAAATCCGCATTTTTGCCACTCACTCTTTTTGCATGCATGTTTTGTTTTTATAGCAATGCATGTTCTATTTTGATATTTTCCTGATACTAATTCAAAACCCTATTTCAGTGGTTGTGATAGTGTATTATTAAATAGATAGTAAGAAATAATCGTTCTTTAACACCACAAACACTATTAAATTCTTTAAATGTTAATTTAGTTTTGTTCTATTTCATTTGTTTCCACATTTTCTATTGAACTTCTTAACTATTATGCTGAAATCCATATAACACACTCAAACTTCTTATCCATCATGTTGTGAATTCTTCTGAACGTGTCATTGCTAACGAGTAGTGAAAATTATCCAATAATTTAAACTGATCTTACTATATTGCCACTATCAATGGACCCTAGCTAGCATGTCATCTACAATAACATTTCAATTATGCATGTACGCAAAAACACCCTATCAGTATCCTGTTCCATCATGTTGCAGGCTAAACAAAAGAGAAAGAAGAGTAAGTTAAAAGGTTTTTAAAGTTTATTGCATTTTGTTGGGTTCTATTAGCATTATTTCCAAGTATTGTATTAAGCTTCTATGTTGTTAGGTTATATACATCCACTGTTATGTTCTTTTCATAATGTTGATTGTGCCCTCTCAAAGTTTCTTCCATTTAATCAATGCTTAAATCCATTGACCCATGGTTTCATCTTTTGTTTTCATTACTCTGCATGAATTACACATGTTCTCTTTTGCTTATTTTCATGTGTTGGATTAAACTTCTTAGGTGTTATATTATATGCATGTTCTGTTATGTTGTTTTGATTATCCTAATTCAAAACTCTTAAATTCAATTACTACTCCATTGTAGCAGCACCCCAATTTAGGGCTATAGACATTAATTTTGTTCCCTTCCTTCATATTATGTTGTCCCAATCAAATTGGTCAATATGCATGTTTTTTTAAATTTTTTCCTAAATGCTGATTTACACCTCAAACTTTAGTATTGCGAAACTGTCTCTATTTCTTTGCAACATCAACAAAAATGACTTCTGTTATTAACTTAGAATCCTTAAATGCTAACTCCTCTTTTTTTCATCGCACTGCAGTTCAGATTCCTAGCTATCAGATGACCATTAATATTGCAATTTAAAGTTGTGTTTCATTGTGACAGAGTAAAATCAAATGCCTCCTTTGCATACTTTTGTCGTTGCTGCTTTTGATATTGTCTTTGCTTTTTAAAACACTTTTTTTCCTTGCAGAACGCCATAGAGATACCAGCTTTTTATCACCGGCAATGGGAACCAGATTATCCAGAATTCATTGAGTTCAAATATGAAGGGGCCAACTATGAAATTCGAGTCAGGAAACACAAGGGCAAACTTTTCTTTGCTGATGGCCTAACAAGATTAAGGATAGAATTACAGATTTATGAATCAATAACCATAAATTTCCTGGCCTGTGACCACCACTCAAAATTTGACCTCCACTTCACTCCACCATTACACCAGCAGACATGCAAAAGACTGCGCCGTGCCTCAAGGAAACATATCTGGACCATTCCCATCACCCAATCCATGCTAGGGGAATCGTATCCACTTGTAAAATATTCATATCTGTTTATATCTTCTATACAAATGCTAATTTCAATGCTTAACTTTTTTTTCCTATAACAACTTCCACCCTCTGTCACACAATGTCTAATCCACTGTGGTGACCACATGACAATCCTCAGAAGATTCGGACCTCCACTACAATGGAATGTCATCGTGCTTGACAAGGGGATTGGTGATAAGTATGTCGTTCAGCCTTGGTATAAATTCCTTCAAGAAAGTGATTTTAGCCATGGAGACGAACTGTCATTCTACTATAGGTGTGACCACAAAATCTGGGAAGTTGTTATTAGATGCGAAATAGATTGGGACGACAGCGACATAGATTAGGCTTTATAGTTGTTATTCAATCTATTGTGTTATTTTGGTAGGAAATTTTAGTTATCTTTGTTTGGAACTATCTTTATGCTTATCTTCTATCAATTTGTCAATCAATGTACTACGCTATATAGAACTCTTTAATATGAATGTTAGTCTTTTTGTTTTTTTTTTATAACACCTTTCTTTTAATTCTTTCATCGAAAATCATTTAGGGAACGACCTGTGCGTATGCAGGGGTTACCGACTAGTTTAAGAATCATTTTGAAATTAAGTTGTAACTTAGAGAATCAATTTAATATTAATTTATAAAATTAAAAAATCAATTTAACATTAAGACTGTTGTACCACAGTCAAAGGATATAATTATTTTTCTTTTTACACATTCAAATATTAAATCAAAATTCTCGTTGTTCACTAAATTATTTCCATCTGCTCTTGTCTTATACTTTCGAAGATAAAAGGGAGTACATACCAAAAGATCCTTTTAAAAGTATATTTTTTTCTGTTTGATCCTCGGAGGGTCGAGGTGGTGGTGGGCATTGGGCCTACCAGGCCCAATCAGTTTTGACATTTTTGAATTACTAATGATGAATTGAAATTTTGTTAACATGACATTCATTTGCGTTGTGATTAATCTTTTCGTGGTGTGTTTGTGTATCTTGTTGCTAACGTGTGGATAAGCTTTCCATTAGAAGGGATGGGTCAGTAAGCAACACTGTCTGACCCCTATTGATGGCTAAAAAATCCTTGAGGTAAGGTCCAGTTAAAATAATGAAAGAAAAACAAAAAGAAATTTATTTTTCTTTTCAAGTTTGTTTATCTTATTGGGGTTCTCTCATTCCATTAACACAAAGCGAAAAGGACACAAAATTGCAAGTGTCACAGGCTGCAGTGTGCAAGTGTAGATTATGATTTTATGTCACACTCACGCAAAGATAACAGCCTCATATATAGTTATATACAACTCTTCGTCCCATGCCTCTATGCTTGATTTCAACTGGAACATGTCGGGTATACATGGTGCAGCCAAATTCACCCATGTCAAATCTCCAAAATGCTATCATGCATGTGTACTCAATTACAAACAAACACTTACTGCGTGTTTAGATATTATTTGAAATTAATTCTGATGACCAAAATCTTGATGTGATCATGAAAAAAAAATATGTTTGTCACAATAAACATAAATATGTATTTAGATACTCCAAGAACAAACAACGTGATTTCAATAATTTACAGTACAACCTGTAAATATTCATTTTCATTATTATTCCTTTTTTCTTATCAACATTTTTCCACACACACTGACACCTCCAACTAGCTTCACTCCCCCCTGTGATTGCAGTTGCACTGCATCAACCGAAAAATTACCCTAATAGGACTGGTTTTACAAACAAATTTCCATTATGGGTCTATTTTAAAACTATTTCCAGCATGATGCTGTTTTACACGTAAAATCCATGCAACCCGCCAGCAGCAATGGCGAGTCGTCCCTGGATGCAACACGTGGCAGTGGTCTCGCCAACTGCAGTGGCAATTTAGGGCTAGCTGGTTACGCCAGTTTGACTCGCGATTTACCCAAGGTCAGGCCTAAAGCTTGCAGAGCAGAGCAACAGCATAGGTAGAGCAGCGCGAGCAGTGACTTTTCATAGGTGCAGTGGGTTACGTCAGTTTGACTGACGAGAAGCGTGCAATAGGTCTCGCCATTCCAACTAGCGAGAAGCTTTTAAAAAATGCAACGGCCATTTCCTACGAGTATTCCCTATAAAAATCCATTTGAAATGGATCATCAGTCATCCTCTCCAGTTCACGTACCAGCTCAAATAATATTGTGAGTGTGTGTTTGGCTTGTGTTAGTGGGAAAAGCTTTCCTCCTTGTGCTCCCTCTTGCTTGTACATGGTTCCTCTTCGTGGTAAGTGTTTTTTTAACTCATATCTTCAAATATATATTAAGTTAATTTTAGTTGATATGTTAATATTATTTAGGTTAGGTGTTAATTTTAGTTGATATGTTAATATTATTTAGGTTAGATTTTTTAAGTTGTATGTTATTATTTGTGTTATATATATGCTAGGTTAGTTTTTATATGATTTGTTAATATTATTTTATTTAGATTTTTTTAATTAGTATGGTATTATTTGTTATATATATGCTACTTAGCTGATACTTTCAAATTTTACCCGTAGTATCTTCAAATATTAATATTATTTGTGTTATATATAAATATTTTAATTTTAGTTGGTATGCTATTATTTGTATTATATATATGTTAAGTTAGTTTTAGTTGATTTCGTAATATTATTTTGTTTAGGTTTTTTAAATTTGTATGTTATTATTTGTTTTATATATATGTTACGTTAATTTTAGTTGGTATGTTATTATTATTTGGTTTAGGTTTTTTATGTTTGTATGGTATTATTTGTGTTATATTTATGACATGTTAGTTTTAGTTAGTATGTTAATATTAGTTAGTTTAGTTATTTTAAGTTATTATTCAAATATATGATACGTTATTAATTTTGTATATATATATTGTTTAAATTTTTGTTTCCATAGTAATTTTTAGATTTATTTTAATTTATTTGTATAATATATGTTATTTAATTTAAATTTTGTTAATTGAAAAATATTTTTGGTCATTCATTTAAATTTATCTATGTATTTTAAATTATTTGTAAAATATTTTTAAATTTTATTTGTAGAGTATTTTAGTTAGTATTTTAAGTTTTGCATGTATTTTAATGTATTTGGAGAGTATATTTAAATTTTATTATTTGTATCATATATTTTTTATTCAAATATATGTATTATGTTATTTATTCAAATTTTAATTATTTGGTATATATATATATATATAATTAATTTTTTGTAAGTGTACTTAATTTTTTTAATGTATAAATTTTGTTGTCAATTTATTGTATTAAATTTTATTTTGCAGTATCAATGACATCTTCCTTGTCATATTCATCAAATATACAAATTAAGTCTGGTCCAATTGATGAGGACGTTTTATGGATGCAAGCTAAGCATGTTTCAGAACATATTTGGAATGGGGAAGAAGACATAAAATTACACATCAGACGAGTTGTCCCCACGTATCAAGGTCAAGAAGAAATATCAGAGAAAATATTATTCCTCTACTTCGGCAATCTAGTTTTTACTGGATAATGAAGATGAGATACCTAAAAATAAATGCTGCATTATTTAGTGCCTTGATTGAAAGAAGGAGGCCCAAAACACATATGTTTCACATGAGATGCGGAGTGTGTACGATTACTCTCCAAGATGTCTCTGTTTTATTAGGTCTCCGTGTGGATGGGGCACCATTAATTGGTCCAACAAATCTTGATTGGGCTGATTTATGTGAAGAATTGTTAGGAGTTAGACCACAGTAAGGTGAACTTCAAGGTAATGTGGTTAAATTAACTTGGTTGGCTCACCATTTTCCACAATTGAATAACCATGACGATAACGTACAACAACTAGAAAGGTTTACCCGTACATGGATCCTTAGATTCATAGGAGGTATCCTATTTGTTGACAAAGGCAGTAGCAAAGTTTCCTTAAGGTACCTGCAATTTTTACGTGACTTTGGACAGTGCAGCACGTATGCATGGGGACCTGCCGTGCTTGCTTATTTATATAGAGATGTGCAGTGCCATCGACTACAAAACTAAATCAATCGGAGGTATATGCATCTTAATCCAAATGTGGTCATGGGAACGATGCACGACTTTGGCTCCAAAGAGAACTCCTCCTGTAATAGAAAATAAACCACTCGGACACAGGTTAGTCGTTTAAAAAATTAGATTTCATTTGAAAATAATTAATAATGTAACGTGTCGGCAATGATGATTTCATATTTTTTTGTAGGTGGTTGCGACGCGGAAATCAGCATATTGGCAATGATGATCTGATAGTTTTTCGTCACAAATTGGATATCATGAAACGACATGAGGTAACAACATCGTAATGTATTGATTAAATAATAAATAATATATCATGTTTCAGTGAAAATTAACAACTGTGTTGTTATATGCAGTTTCTGTGGGAGCCTTACACAACAATTGTTATGTCAGCGTTGCCTCCAATTTGTCTGGATGGAAGTGTAGCATGGTGCGTGGTGGTGCCACTCATTTGTTTCCAAGTTGTTGAGTGGCACCAACCCGATAGAGTTTTGAGACAATTTGGAATGCAACAACCTATTCTTGGGTGTCCTTCGCAACCCCTGAATATCCATGGCATAATGCTGAAAGGCAAACAAGATGAAAATTGGGGACAACTGTTCGCCCCAATGATCAGTCAGTGGAACAATCGAGCTGAGTTTAGGGTTGACGGTTATCCTCAATAAAAAGGTTTATTGAGCTTTAACTCCGACGACATGGTCTGGTATAGGCGAAAAACAAAGATGTTTATTGACCCAAAAAATGCAAACATAGCTACATTGGTATTTTTTTGTTTTTTGAATATTTAACTTCAAATTTGTTTTTTTTTAAATCATGGTCATTAATTTGCTCACCCTAATAATTGCAGGCTGAAGTTGCGGAGACATTACAATACATGGTGTCTCCTCAAGGGAGGAATACATGGATAGTTGATGATCTCATGCCTTATGTGGAGAAAATAACAATGTTATCGAAAGAGCAAGAAAGAATCACTGAGCCTGTGACACATAGTCCAACAAAAGAGCATCAATTTCCAGCACAAGAGTTTCACATTCTCCAGTCAAGTAGGCATAGGCAGGCGAAGGATTGCTGTTGAAGCGAAAGAATATTCTCAACAAATGACGGAGCGTGGCCATAGAATGTATTACACGCCACCAACCTTTTCTCAGTATCCGACATAGATGTATCAGTATCCTTTCGAAGGTAATCACACTGATACTTCTACAAGCGAACACTCGTTCGGTGGAAACACATCCTCATCATTCATGGTCGACTATGACCCCTTCACAGCAACTTGATGTCCCAATTCCAACACCTAACGCCCCATTAGGTACGCAATGGAATGTACCCGGAGCAATATCTGATATGGGTGACTTATTAGGTGTTGATTTGCTTCACCAATTTTCTGCTAAGGCTGACCAAGTAGAAGCGGGAAGACATCGGGACAAAAAAAATCTTGATCGCCAAGTAGAATGTATAAATTATATGACCAAAATTTAATTTACAGTTAACAATATCCCCTACTTAATTGTATTTATGGTGGAAGGAGATGGTTCCATTGTTCAACCATTCATGAGTGATTGTTTCACTGTTAAACATGCTTTCTATGTCGGTTTTATGGTACATTCAAAGATGGTTTTTAATCGTCTTTGAAGTCAATACCATGAAAAGTTAATATTTTTTACAATGGTCTTAAATAATCGTCTTAGAAAAACTACAATTTTAAGATTTTTTAAAAAATAACCGTCTTAGAATAATTTTTTTTTAAAAAAAATGAGAATTCTAAAACGAATTTTTCAAATATTGTCTTAGAATATATGTTTTTTTTTAAAAAAAATTAAAAATTAATTGAGGATTCTAAGACTATTTTTCAAATAACCATCTTAAAATATTTATTTTAAGAATTTTTTTAAATAAATTGAGGATTCTAAAATTGTTTTTAAAAGAACGGTCTTAAAATTTCTAATTTAAAAAAAATTAAAATAATAAATTTCACATGGGAATAGCATGAGTTAAGCCCCAAAGAGAAGCCAAAAAATAAAAATCTTATTCTTCTCCATAAAAACCAACATTAAAAACAATAATGAAAATAATGAATTAATGCATGACAATAAAATTATTGTATCATATGTGGTCATATACTATATGTATGGATCAAAGGCAGTGTGTGGACCTCAAATAATTCGCAAATTTATAACAAGATCCAAATCAATAATACACAACATGAAGTCAATCAGGATGATGTGTTTAAACAATTTTTCCTATAAGAAACTATGTAAATAAATGAGAATTGAAATTTGTACCTTTCCAAATTCTCTTTTGTCTCTGAACTTCTATTGTAAGAGTTACAAATGAGGTTGGTTCCATTTTAAAGAATGATGAATCGCTTTAGACATGCCCCAGCCCTTTAAAGAAGTCAAAAGCCAAAAAGAACAAATTTAAAAAATGTATAACATAATAATTATTTAGAATATATTAAAAAATGCATTTGCAAATAATAAGTAAAATGTATCTTAACAAATAATATTACTAAAAAGATTTCAAAAAATTTAGAAAAAAAAACAGAACACCTACTCATTCTGGGAACCAGCATATGCAATTCCCAAACCCATAATTACACCAATCCTGATTGAAGTGTCTTCTTTATCTATATAGTCACCTAGAAGTGCCATTGCCTGTAAAGGAGTAAAATGATTCAAATATGCAGAACATGCAGCTGCGGCTTTAGCAAGGAATGCACCTCAAACAAATAATTCAAATATTTAATGTCTCACCATTGATGACGAAAATATAAATTATTTCAGTTACTAACCTAGGCTCTTTTGTAGTGAGGCTCCAAATTTTACAGAAACCAGCGTATCAAAACCCAATTGTTGCATTTATAAATTAGCAACAAAATCTCATTTGAAATATTATTAGAAAATGATTAAGTAACCTATGTACCAAAACACTAAAAATAAATATGATACGGCAATTCTGTAGCAAAGCATTATTTCAAATTCCACAAGAGTATATAGCAAATTAGAACCAACTGGTACACAATACACATATGACTATCAACAAAAATTCTTAGAAAGCAACCATAGTACAAGCTGCAAAAACTAATGTATACAAAAAAAAAATCATGATTCACTTGTACATTATTATATCAATTTGAACCGTAATTTAGTTAAGTAAAAATTAAATTTCAAAGCATTAGATTTAAATACTATACATGAACAAGAAGTTATATCTGGTACAGAGTTCATATTATAGCAAAAGTAAAATTATAATCAAAATCACACCTTGTATATATCCTCAGGGGACTTGGGCTCCATGACTTCAATATCACGAGCAAGGGTGAGATATCCTTCACTTAACTTGGAATTGTTTATGATTTCCTGCAACCATTCTCTGTCTTCATCATCTGCAACCATCTCCTCATCAAGCTCAAAAGTAATTCCCTGCATGTAAACAATCAACACAATAAATTGTTCTTTCAGAAACACCATATACTTGGCGCAGCTCTTCATTAGCTCCAACATCTCTAGCTCCCATAAACTGCCATTTGCTTCTTCTTGAACTACATTTTGCAGCTTCTTCAACTTCAACCTCCATCTGCTTTATCTGCTCGTGTAGATAACATAAACTGGCAGCTTTATCCCATAAGCATAAGCAACATTGAGTTGAAAAGAATGCAATGAGAATATCGCATGTAATAAAAAAATGTTGTACAAGGGTTTCAAACTCCAAGCAATTTGTTAGAATATAGGCAATTATCTTGTTATATCTTTAGATTGTTCTCTTAGTTTCCCTCTTTCCTCATTATCTCTTAGAATTAGTTACCAAATTTCCTTACCATATCCTGATTTGTTTCCTTAATTAGTAAGGATTATGATTTACATAAAGGGTTAGTATTGTAGGCTATATGAACACATCAAACACATGAATTCATTGCAATACATCTTAGTTAATATCAAATTAGTGTTTCATTCTCTTCTCTCTTTCTCCCTCTTATACCTAAAATCCTATAATTTCAACACAAATCATAGCTTGAAAAAATTAGTAAGAAAGCACAGGATCCAAAGTCCAGTTAATAACTACCCTTCAAGTTAACAGGAGAAGCAGTCATTCCAAATACAGATGGCTTGTTCTCTTTGGGTGTTGTATGGTAGAACTCGGACATCACCAGTGAATATGGGTGTTTCTTCATGGCATGGAGGCACTCATCCAGAATCAAGAGATTGATTGCTTCCATTTTTATTATGCTATGCCTTAAAATGTTCAAAAGAATTTGAGGGGTCATGACTAAAACCTACAGCAAGAAAAATCGATTAAGTAATTGGAAATGACCAAGGAAGAACAGTAGCAATATGAATAGGGCAAGAGAGGGGGGACTTATGAATTTATAGAAAAACAATTTTCCTACAACTTGTATCAAATAATGAGAATAAAAATTTCAGAAACAAATACAGTAATCTTCCCTAGGTGATCCTTTGATAAACCTCAAAACAACTGCATTCCAAGCAAAAATCTGCAAGTGCTATGACCCATTTACTACAAAAAAGTCTGCAAGTGCTATGATTTTGATATCCAAGCAAGATTCAATATGAAGAACACATGTGCATTGGCCATAAATGAACAACTTGTTTCAATAATGATAGAAACAAAAGTTACACTTAACCAGTAGCCAACTCTATACGTGAGGAAAATATGGACAAACATGAAGAAGAAAAGAGAATCTGAATTCAGAAAATGATATACCGTTCAGAATAACCATATATAAATGCATACCACATCAATAGACTAAAACACAAAGTGACACCAGGCACAGGCCAGCATATCTTTAATAGAAATTTAAAAACATACATGCTTGGTGTCAAATTCACGCAATCCCATAAATCCTGCCCCATTTCTCCACAATAGGCAAAGTGAGTATTGTCAATCTGTTTCTCCGATGAAAAAATACAAGATTATTAGATTATACACTAGTGAAGATGCTTATGACTCATGCCTGTTATTTTAGAGCTACACTGTTATAAAAATCAGCATATCCAAGCCAAGATAACACTGAATCACCCTAGCATACACAAAATAGATTAATTTCATAAAGGAAGCCACAAATCAAGCTCAAAAGCTAACATGTCAGAATTGTAACCATAGCAGTGAAGATAAATACTCTTTCTGCCAAATTACAAGAACTACAAACTGTCATTTTAAGTTTTGCAGAAGATAAATACTTCAATTTTTTACCCTCTTGAGCTCTACATTCATTTTGTAGAAGATAAAAGAAAGAAAGAATAGGAAACATAATAAATATATTTATTTCTTTTTTAACAAATACAATAAAAGGGAAGTAGAAGTATTGTTATTTTCCTGAAATGAAAATATTAATTATGTTTAGTATCATGATTGGATTGAAAGTAATTTTCCTGAAAAGAGTAAGTAGTTTCTTAACAAATAAAACTTCCCTTCCTGAAGGCACCCTTTAGATTTCAACATCAAATTCCAATTGAGAAATGTTAAAGAATGGAGTAAGATTCTTTGAAAACAAGGCATTGTAACCTGTATGATCCAAGAGTTTGGCTCTTAATTGAGAAATGTTTTTCATAATGTAGAAAAGGAGTGGTGTCAGCATTCGGTATAATGCAATGTTTTTGTTCTGGTGTTTCAAACTCCAGTTCTTACTATTTATACAGGCTGGACAAACATTTTATTACTCAGGTAATATTGATACAGAAAACAAATCACTGGTATGTGGACCATTTTTAATATGATGTATCTATTGCATGTTTGAAAAGTTGTGTCGGGGAAAATTTTCGGGCTTACAAGGACAGCTCCAATTGGCAAATATGCAGAAGATAGTGCCTATAAGTCAAACAGAAAAATGAGGAACATTGTACAAACTTCTAAAAATATGGGATGGACAAACCAGTACTTAGAGTTGTTTCATGTTTACCTTAGCCAGGGATACAAGGTCTGGCTTAATGTTGTACTTGTCACATCCAAACATTGTCCCAATCTATAATATAAAAAAATTAAGTCAGTGACAAAACCAATGTTCCAGTAGTAGAAACCACTTTGCATGTATCTGAATGTATTACTGGCTTTAGTCCCTCTTTCAGAATCAGCTGCTCCAAATTATTGCCTAATCTGGTTGAAAATTCTTCCTCTGTCTCACCTGAAATGTCCATAAGCATGCATAATATTTATGCCTTAAAATAAAAAGGTCTAGTTTCTGTGCCACAGTTTCAACATAATTGAGCCTTAAACCACACGCAAGGCGTTTCTGTGCAAGGTAGCCAGCATTATGCAGGTCTAGTTTCTCTAACTAGACAATAAAATGTAGAACATGAACACTTAAGCATTGTTGTAAGGGTCCAAATCATAATTTTTTTGATTTTGTTCTCTTAATTTGAGGTTGTTGTCCATGAAACTGGTGCACGATATATTTTGTTTTTGGATTCTTTGATGTTTAAACTACAAAAAAAATGTGTCACGAATATTAGTAATGTATTGGACATAATTTAAAAAAAAATGCAGAACATGGGCACTTAAGCATTGTTGCAAGGGTCCAAATCTTAATTTTTTTATTTTGTTCTCCTGATTTAAGGTTGTTGTCCATGGAACTGGTGCACGACATATTTTTTTTTGGATTCTTTGATGTTTAAAACACGGAAAAAATGTGTCACAAATATTAGTAATGTATTGGACATAATTAAAAAAGAGATACAAAACATGGACACTTAAGCATTGTTGCAAGGGTCCAAATCATAATTTCTTTTATTTTGTTCTCCTAATTTAAGGTGGTTTTCCATCGAACTGGTGTACCATATTTTTTTTTGGATTCTTTGACGTTTAAACTATAGAAAAAATATGTCACAGATATTAGTAATGTATTGGACATAATTAAAAAAATACAGAACATGGACACAACATTGTTGCAAGGGTCCAAATCATAGTTTTTTTTATTTTATTCAACAAATTTGAGATGGTTGTCCATGGAATTGGTGCACGATATTTTATTTTTGGATTCTTTGACGTTAAAACTATGGAAAAAATGTATCATGGATATTAGTAATGTATTGGGCATAATTTTAAAAAAATGCAGAACATGACCATTTAAGCATTATTGCAAGGGTCCAAATCATAGTTTTTTTTTATTGTGTTCTCCTAATTTGAGGTGGTTGTCCATGGAACTAGTGCACAATATTTTTTTTTTTTGGATTCTTTGACATGTAAACTACGGAAAAAATGTGTCACAGGTATTAGTAATGTCTTGGACATAATTTAAAAAAAATGTAGAACATGACCACTTAAGCATTGTTGCAAGGGTCCAAATCATAGTTTTTTTTTTTTATTTTGTTCTCCTAATTTGAGGTGGTTGTCCATGGAACCGGAGCACAATATATTTTTTTTGGATTCTTTGACACTTATACAATGGAAAAAATGTGTCGTCAATTGTGTGTAGTTGTTCACTATGCAGTCACATGCAATGATACTTGGCATGCGAGACTATCTTGCACATGACTTTTGTTTGAATATGAGGCCTCGAGATTCCAAAGGCCATTAAAAAAACCATCTTACTATCATGCCTCGTGATTCCAATTATCATTACAACGACAGGCTTACTATAATGCCTCAAGATTCCCAAACCCCTCTACACTACTTCTTATTGTCATGCCTCTAGCTTCCAAAGCACGCCTACCTCTATATTTAACTGCATGATATCACCTTATACTTTGCATAGTTACATCAAAGTGTTAGGAGTCAAAAAAGAATAGTGCAAAAAAAATGAGTTCAATCCCAATTTGTGTGTTCGTTTATGTCAATGGTGAGATCACCCGCAATTTATCTGGAAACACAATTTTCACCAATGACAACACAAGATCGGTATTGTTGTATCCAACGATGACATTGGACGACATAATCAATGCAATACAATCATCAATTACAGATGTTGATGTTTCATCTGCAATTACTTGAATTCGGTATTGTTGTCCTAAACACAAAATGAATGGACATGTTGAGTATACAGCATGTCCAATTACTTATGAAGAAGATGTTTGGTGCATGTTTAATACATTCTCAAACATGCCAAGTGTAATATGTATGAAACTTAGAGTTGAAGTTCATACTTCACCATCACTGTCTCATGCTAATGACCTAATTTGGATGGAGATGGAGCAGAAGTCGAATAGTTCCATGAAATTAGAATAAACTATTTAACATATGTTGTTGTATTGCTTTTAATTACTTGTTAGTTTTTATTATGTATTTGACGTTTGTTTGATGTGTTTGTACGATGTTGTTCATTTGTCATTTTCTTTTGAGATGAGGGTACTCAAATAAATTGAAAAATTAAAGGAGCATGAAGATAATGTAAGTCAAAAAGTTCAACATAAGCTAATTGGAGAATGATATTTTCATCATACAACAAATTTGACTACTTAATTCCCATAATGGTGTTCTGTTCCACATGGAGGGCGTCTCCTATTACGTCCTGGATTTTGATGTGGGCGTTGATCTGCTATATCATGCAGTGATGGATTATTCTCTTCAACATCTTGGCTAAACATCAAATTAAAACTTGGTTCGACTTCGTTCTATAGGCTATGCATGTATTCACGAGTTGATGTTGGCGTGCCACAATCAATTCCAAAAACATTGCTCAGGAAATCATCTAGTTGGACAATTGGTGGAGTGTAGTCCATGTTCAAAAGACTAGGAAAAAACATAACCTGTCACGAGGGGAATTGGTGTGTATGTGGGTGGAACATAATCTATCATGGGGGGAATTGATGTGTATACAGGACTACATTCTGGTTGCATGATGTTTGTTGCCCTTGACGATTGACTAGTTTTGAAATTCATTGACAATCCACTTGGCAGTTGCATATTTAAAAAAAAATAATAGTATTACTTTGATACCATGCCATGTATTCTTGAGGATGCTTTGCATGCCTTATAATCGGTTGTCCCTGTAAAACCATTTATTGACGTTGTTGCCAATACCTTATCCATTTTGCATGTTTTTTCATCCCAATTTGTGTCAGTTAGACCTCGCATGTCAATTTTGTGAAGTTTGTCCATGTTTCTTGGGGGATCTGGTATGTCTTGTCGGAGGCGGAATTGAAGTTTAACTCTATCCTCTTGGTGCCATTCTACTATCAAGAAACAAATTAGAGGGGTGTAGGTTGTCCATATAAAGGACTCTACAAAAGCTATCGACTCCAAAGCATCCAAAAAGTGGAGATATGGATTTCACAAGAATTGAAATAATACAAAAGAAGCAATTAATTAATTATTAAAAACACAAAACTCAACATTTTTTTGTAACCCATAGTTTATTTATTACGTGTTCAGTTGTCATGTGGTCTAATCTCATTCTATAATCGATGACATCTCCATGTGGTGTACCAATAAAGCTTAATCCACCGCCACTCCATCTAATAAATGAAAAATTATTATTTTAATACATACTATGCTAATCATATAACAATGAATTGGAGATTCATATTACCTCATAACCAACGGATATGATGGTGTTCGATTAACTCTTACTACAATGAAGGACATGCGATACCATGCCCAAGATTGCAACAATGACACACAATCACCCATGGTTTTGGCATCTGGGTCAGTGGCCCTACACATTTCCTTGTAGAGCGTTGCCAGACAAGCAAAGCCCCAACTATACCGCCTGACTCAATCGAGATTAGCCAACATAGTGAGGTACATCAAATGAACCCAATTTCCCGTCTTGTCTGGCATTAAAACCCCATGAATTAGCTGCAAAATGTAAGCTCTATAATGTGCTTCTAACTGTTGTTGTGTTGGTTCCGTGGAAGTGGTGGCATATTATCTTGCAACCACTTAAGCATAATGGCAGAGCCTACTATTGCTTCTCCCTTTGGCGGAACAACACTCAAATATTGTTCACATATTTCTTCCCAATCATTGTAGGTTACACTAGTGATTGGCCTACCGTCCACCCTTATGCCAAGCTATAGTGCTACATCCTCTAGTGTAATTGTACATTCTCCAACAAAAAGATGAAAAGTGTGTGTCTTTGGTCTTCATCACTCAACAAGTGTAGTCACTAGATGATGACAATTTTGAAGTGGCGTAATTTTTCCACATCAGCAAACCCAGTATGAGCAAGCAACGACTCAATTAAAGGATGAGGAGCGGACATCGAATAAAAATATGAAATGATTATTGGTGGTTGTCCTTGTAAAAAAAAGTTACATTTTTATAATTGTCACAATAATAAAAGGTTATAATATCATCTAATTGGTACTTATCATGTTTTGTATCTTTAAACCTCGATGACAATCTTGTTTCCATAACAATGTTTGCCTCCATTCTCCCTTTGCACAATCAAACGATTAAAAATTTAGTGGCTGGTATTAAAAAAAAAACAAGTTAGTGTAATAAGTTGTATGGAATAAGCCGTCTAAGATGGTTTTTATAGGCAGAGAAAAATTTACACGTGCCACTGTTCACGTCACTGTTCACTTTAGTGTTCATGTCGGGAATCCTGCAGCGCTACTGTGCGCATCAGAAAACTATTCACGTCACTGTGCGAGTCCAATCCTACAGACACACTATTCATGTCACTGTGTGCATCAGAATATTGTTCACGTTACTGTAGACCAATTTTTTACTGCAAAATATGTTGGTGCATTATTCACTCAATTTTGACTGCAAAAACTGTCGGTGCACTATTCATGACATTGTGGAGGCAATCTTTACTGTTAAAATTGTCGGTGTGATGACGATCGTTGGATCTACCTGTACTCACGACACTATAAATAGGTCTCCAAATGTATTCTTCTACACACAAAAAACACTTAACAACAAAAGTTTAAAATCATTCTCAGTCTTCAAACCAAATCACTCTCAATCTCTAAACCAAACCACTCTTAGTCTCCAAACCTAATCACTCTCAGTCACCATGGCAAGTAGAAATGAAAAATGTCCCTGCCATAGTCTACTACGATGCCTATGTAGCCGACTGTGACAATCACATTGAGTTTAAGGGCGGAAACAATGTACTTGTTTCGATAAGGAGAGACATGACATTCAATGCCTTGAAAACAAAATTCCAATGTAAGATGGGCCTAAACCGAGGTCAAACCATAACCACAGTCATTTATCGATACCCCATTTCTGTTGAGTCTGACATGTTCAATTATCATATCGTTACCATCAGTGATAATGAGGATATTGATGGCATGTTCGATGTCTATGACCGACATCAATGCATAAGTGGCTTTCAGTTGCTCGTACAATACAAACAACAACTTTCTTCTACCACCAATGTCAAAACAATCGTTCGATCACCACAAATTCACGAAACACCATACACTAACTAGCACACTCAAACCTACCATGAAGACCTATCTTCTTATACACCAATCCCATACATGACCACAAATGATTATTACGTCCCTCATTTTGAACCCACTGAATTTGAATCCCACATTAGTTCATACATACAACTGCTTGGTAGATTGTCAGACTACTGTGAGCCGACTCCTCAACTAAATAAGCCCTCCCACCTAAATGCCAACTCAATTACTGATATACATGTTGCTCAGTCTGAAAGAAATGAAGTGTCAGATGAATATCATGATCAAAATGGGTTGCCGAATGAAGTAGTTGGTGACTTCAGTGACGATGAAGACAAAATTTTGGCAGACAACAACAACGACGACGACGACAATAATGACATACAGTTTCTTTTCCAACAAACATTAACTAAAAATGTCTATCAGCCATATCCAAATAGCATTGATGTTGGTGACAACCAAGTGCCTGACAACCCTGACTATAGGCATTTTTCGGACCAACAACAATCTGACTCGCACGATGGTGAGCTGTATGTTGGTCAGTAATTCTGTCAATTGGAGGACCTGAAACACGCGATAAAAATGTGGCACATTAAGAACCATGTAAATTTCAAAGCCAAGAGGTGAGTGAAGGATACATAGGTCTTATGTTGCCCAACGGAAGGGTGTTAATGGAAACTTAGACCGTCCGAAAGAAAAAATATAAAAGTTTGGGAAATTAGAATGATAGAAAGGCCTCACACATGCGTCATGCCAACCATTTCACAAGATCACAATAAGATGGATTCAAAAATTGTAGGCAAAAATATCCATTCCTACATTCATCGCGTTCATAAGACAAGAGTTTGGATACACCATCACATACGTAAAGCATGGCTGGCAAAACAATAGGCCCTCGAGCAGGTATATGGTAGTTGGGAAGAGTCAGACAACATACTTTCCAAATACCTACAAGCTTTGCAACTTTTCGTTCCTGGCACAATTGTCAGGATTCAAAATATTCCTGCACTAGACGAGTCCAACCAACCAATCCCAAACAAGGTCATATTCCATCGACTTTTTTGGTCATTTAAGGCATGCATTGATGTGTTTGCATTTTGTAAACTCATTGAACAAATTGATGGAACATGGCTATATGGAATATACAAAAGGACACTGTTAATTATAGTTGCACAAGATGGCGCTAACAACATATTTCCATTGGCATTTTCCAATGTCGAGGGTGAGACAATAGATGGGTGGCACTTTTTTTGCGAAACTTGAGAACACATGTGACACCACAACATGGTATATGCTTAATCTCTGACAGGCACGAGTCAATCAAAAGTGCATACAGACAACCTGACAGTGGGTAGACAATAGACAACTCATCACATGTGTAATATTCACGTCACTTTTCACTTTATTGTTCATGTCGGGAATCCTGTAGCGCTACTATGTGCATCAAAACACTGTTCACATCAGAATACTGTTCATGTCATTGTGCGTGTCAAATATCCTGCAGAGACATCGTTCATGTCACTATGTGCGTCAGAATATTGTTTATGTTACTGTTCACATTACGGTAAACCAATTTTTGACTGCAAAAATTGTCGGTGCACTATTCATGACACTGTGGAGGCAATCTTTACTGTTAAAATTGTCGGTGCAATAAAGGCCGTTGGATCTATCCATAATCACAACACTATAAATAGGTCTCCAAACTACAAAAAACAATTCAAAAAGGAGGACGAAAGAAAAAGCATCTTGAGTATGGGTAAGATATTTTGTATATATTCTAATGCACAATATTTAATTATTTAACATTAAACTAACATTCAGATTTATATTTTTTTTCAAACTACATGGTATGCCATGACTTAACCAGAGTTTTTTCGCCACTATTGGGAGCTATAAGAAGACAACCTGCACAACACAACACGACTTAATCAAATACCAATGGAGCAATGGACCTTGGCATGGGATGATGGAAAATGGTGGGGACACATGACCACTAATTTGGTAGAGTCGCTAAACTCAGTGCTAAAAAAATTGAAATCTTCTAATCACAGCCTTGGTCAGAGTCATGTATAAGAAGTTAAACAAATATTTTATTGATCGTGGGACTCGGGCTGATGCAATGATCGCCTCTGAACAAGTTTACACACTTATTGCAGCCAAATTCATCACCGAAGAAGAAACTAAGCCCAACACTCATTTTGTTCAATAGTTTGATCGCCAAAGATTTCAATTTCAAGTTGAGGAAAGAGTGAATACAAGAGAGACACGTCGAATGAGGAAATTCACTGTCAGGCAGGATAAAAAAATATGTGATTGTTGGAAACCTCAAAAGCTACACATGCCATGTGCACATGTCATTGTTGCATGTAAGCACATCAATATAGATTACTTGCAATATGTTAGTCCAGTGTACACATTGGATTACATGTCAAGTGTCTATAAAGTTCCGTTAGTAGGCATGTGTCATCATGATTACGTGCCACTATATGAAGGATCACAATTATGTGTCAATCTAGCCATGAGGAGAAACAAAAAAGGTCGACCAAAATTTACAAGAATACGAACTAATATGAATGAGAGAGAAAGAGGTCAACCAAAATAGTGTTCAATCTGGAAGCTAGTTGGTCATTCAAAAAATAGGTGTCCCCACCATCCCAGAAATTCAAGTCAAGCAAATTAATTTTTTTTACTATCAAATGTATTTCATTTCACATCATTCATAAATTAATAAAACATTCTTCAATTGTACATTTGAATACTAATGTAGATCTTCAAAAACAAATTTACACTGTAATATTTTTAACTAATTTTGTTTAACTTCGTAATCTTCTCTAATTTTATTAATTTCCTTTATTTATATATATTTCTAAAAATATTTTTAAAAAATCATATTTTTTTAAGTTAAAAAGAAAAGGAAAAAGCACGTTGAGAATTCGGGTTTGAAAGACTTGAATTCTCAATGTTGAAATTTTTTTTTTTAAATCACAGTGTAAATTTGGGTCCCCCCAACCCGAATTTACACTATAAATAGTAAACATGTATATTGGTGTAAATAACGGAAAGAGTTATATGTTTTGGTTTTTTTTTTAATATCTAGGATAAAATTCAAAGAAAGTATGTGAGAGAGATAAATAGACAGGGATTAAATAATTTCAAAAGGCATATCACCACGGTTATACAATTAACCGTTGTTGAACGTGACTTTCTAAGACAGTCTTTAAAAAATTCTCGTAGTCGAAGTTAATTTTTCACTACAAAAATATTCTAAAATGATCATAATTTCACTATGATAGAATTCTAATTTTTTTAGTAACGTTGGGTAAACAAAAGTGAGTGCATGCTAAGCAACTCATACGCATATGATTCTAGCCAGCTACGTCTTTATTCGGTGGTCCCTAGTGGACATTTTCTATGCTTCTAAGTTCTAATAATGGCCACGAAACTTGGTCAATTCCTTTGCAAATATGGTGATGATATATATGTATATAGTATATGGTTCTAAATAAATCGCGTTCCCACTAGTTTTCGCAATTCTTTTTGGAAGAATTATTTTCCGTGGACTAATAAACTTTTTGCATCTTTGACCTTATCGCAATGTCAGCTAGCTACGTACCTATTATTGAACAAAAACACCCATTATTTTGTTTTCAACGCTTTACGGAGTCAACCCGTCCGTGAGGGAGGAAAAGATGATAAAAGTCAGAAGCTGTGGCAAACCATTTAAAATGTGAATTTCATATCCCACAATTTCAATCTTGGAAAAGATCAAAAACATGAGAAAACTTTGCGCACTTTCAACCAAAAATATAGAATGCTTAGTTTTCATGTGGCAATTTAGTTCTAGAAATAGGTGATACGATTTGTAATCCAACACTACTCGATCGTGTTACTTTCTACAAGTATTTAGGTATTGGTAGCATATTATGGCCTAGAAATAAGCCAATTAATTAACCTCTGCTCCCTAATAATTTATATACAAAATATTTAAAATTAAAATGAAAACTCACAGAAACAGTATACAGTAACACCTACCAGTCAAATCGATATATAATCCAAAACTCTTTGTCAATAATATTGTTTTATCCCATTACTTGAGCCAACTTCTTCCCCTTTTTTTTTCATGGAAAAGAATTACAAAGGGATCATCCCATGAATTACTAAGGGACGAACCAACTTCATTTGCAACATAAAACACATTATATATCATTTTAATGAGCTAATTATATTTATAAAAAATGGATTGGCAATTCTTTGACATGCATTAATATTTCTAATGATAAAGAAATGAGATGAAATAAAATAAAATTAAATGAAATGAAAACAAGATAAGGTTATCATTTTATTATTATTTGAATATTTTTATAATGGAACAAATTTTTCCTTATTTACCTTTCAAATTTCAGAAGAAGAAAAATCAAAATAATGAATAAAATTAAATAAAATGTATACAGGTATGGTCAAATATCCTAGCTTAGTTCAATATATACCAAATATATCTCAATCATACCAGTCCATTCAGATAACCTAAACATGTTGAGAACATCTTAATATGTTCGTATCGCGTTTATATCCCTTAATTAGTATGTCAGGAACATCCTAATTAAAAAAAAGTATTCTTAAATGATCTATTAAGTAAGATAATTGATCACTTAATCATCTTAAATATGTACAAAAATATTAATAATCTTAATAAAATTAATACAAATTAATGAAGATGATAATCATAAGGTAATTAAGACCCATGGATCCTTTGGTCCATTAAGATATAACTGATGTTTGACTTGAATATTAAGTATCTTTTGTAGGATTTCCTCCCAGCACATAAAGACTAAAGAAAAGGAGTGACTCTCAACATATACAAACTAGCACTAGGAGTAACAAGAAAATTACCGAAGTACCTCGTTTCTATGGATACAAAATGAAAAGTACGTTTTATTTATTTTTTTAAGAATTTAAAGATCAAATTCAACCTTTTAAAAATTTAAAGATTAACTTTATTCATTTTTTAAAATTTAAAGATGAAATTGAATCTTTTAAAAATTTAAGGATCAAATTAAACAATTTAAAATAATTAAAAGACTAAATTAAATTATCCAAAATAAATTAACAACATATGAGATAATTTGCATTTGGATCGGATACAAAATTCAATCCTTTGTTTTTTCGGGGCTCTGCCCCTCCTCGACATAAAAAAATTAAAAATAAAAATCAACCCTTTTTAAACACTCCGAAAAGATACTCATTACATCAAGATCATTAATCTACCATATAATTACTCAAGTTAGAGCTAATTAGTATCACCAACGAGCGTTGTCATTCGTTGGATATATACAATTAAAAATTAAGTACCCTTAATCACATCATATTCTCACTGATTCGATCTACTGCTGAAGGCTAAGAATGAAGAAATAATTAAGGTGGAGGCCCCCTTGTACCTTCCCAACCATTCTATTCTCTCTTGTACCAATGAGACTTCAAATATAGTTTTGCAATTTGATAATCATAACACTTATGTCATCCAGAGAGCCTCGTGACACAGATAATTCCACGAGTTTCTTACAAGCCAGCAATGGTTGTTGTCTATTGTTCCCTACACATAAAGGACGAGCAATATCTACTGCTTCCTGATTGCTAACCTGATCAAACAAGATTCAAAATAGAAGTTTCATTAGTTAATAGCTGAATAAAAATGTCATGCATAATACAAGAATTATCAAAATGAAACCACGTACTCCATTATTAACATAATTGTAATTAATTATTTTCTTGATAAAGTTCTATATGTATATACCTTTTCCCATAATCCATCTGAAGCTAAGATCAACAAGTCATGCTGAGGCTCAATTTTGATAACTTTGGTCTCAGGTTCTGCTATGACCCATTGTTTCAGGTTTCTATCTCCAATTCCCCTAGAAACAGCCAATGACCCTTGTATCCTCCAAACACCACGGCACACATCAACATAGCCACCCTAAAAAAATTAGCAAATGTCAAATTAAGAACTTAAAAGAGGAGAAATTAATTATTAGACAATCTTAAACCACCGCGTGTCTAAAGTCTCGATCAATTTATACATGACATATATATAGAGCCAGGTTTTTTTAATTTACGAAAAGAATTAATAAAACTCATCTATACGTGTGTCATGAGAAGATTAGTTAGGAACACGATAGAAAGACAAATTATGTTAATTAATGAATTACCTGAGTCTCAATTCTGTCCCTTTCATCTTCCCTAGAAGGCTTGTGATCAGATGTTAGGGCTTCAGCCATATCCCCTCTGCTAATCACAGCACGACAATCACCAGCATTGGAAACAACAAGGTTACCGTTCCTAATCAATGCTGTTACACAGCAAGAACCACCATTAAGATCCTCCTTCAAGAATTCAGAATCTGTGTTAAGGTAACCATGCTTCACTGCCTCCTTAATGTCACATTCGTCTCTCCTAACCACCTCGTCCAACACATTTTTTTCTAAGTTATGTGCAGCGAATTCCGAAGCCTTTGTGCCCCCATGCCCATCAAATATCCCGAAAAAAGCCTAACAATAAACAAGTAAACAAAATTGCATGTGAAAACTCATTTCATTGCGTCCACTTTTCCCATTGAACATATATATGAAACAAAATTCACTTCAACAAAAATGAAAATTACTAGTGACAAAACAATTTAGATTAGATTGTTAATTGGGTTCATAAACAATTTATAAATTCTTAAATAACCGTCTAGTTTCTTTTTTCTTTTTTTATTTGAACCCCTAAATTAGAATAGTATATAAATGACATAAAATAACTTAAAACCGTTACAAAATGATAATTTATGATTTTTTTCCAATAAAGTTTGTCACTAATTATTTTTGTTGACATTAAAATGAGGGGAAAAAACCATCACTAATTGATTGAATTTTTTTTTTTATTGATTCCAACGGCAATGTTAAACAAATTCAAAGCCATACCTCTAGGAAAAAAAAAACAAATGAAGAAAACCTCTTTTTTATTTATTTATGAATTACCTGTTTTGGTTGACCGTGAAGATCAACGGCAGCGGAGAAACGATCCTCCATATGATGCCTCCTTCCTCGTTTGCAGAACACGGAAAACCCGCGTCCGTCGACCTCCACGACGGCGTCCCTCGCCGGAGATGGAGCCGCCGCCGGCGAGAGACCAAAAGCGAGAGAAGCGACGGGAATGTCGAGTTTGGCCGGCCTCCTTCTCTTCAACAAGGGAGAGGAGGGTGGAGAGGAGCAAGACGGCGTCGTAGAGGGAATGGAATTAGAGTTAACGTTGTTGTTGTTATAGAAAGAGAACACGGGGGAAGTTGGAACTGCCACGGAACAAGACATGTTGATGCTGCAATAATAACGATGATGATGAACTATGAAGCTACTTCTTGTGATTCTTCAAATTGTGTTTGTGTATGTTTTTGTTTTTGTTAGGGTAATAACGAAAGAGGGAGAGAAAATGAAGTATTTAAAGGAGACAATGTGTAGGATGGGTCAAAGTGGGACCCCTTCATCTTTATTTGGGATTCCATTTTTTGTTTTCAATTAATTCTTCTTATATCATTCAATATTCATATCTTTTAAATAGTTATTTTTAGGATTAAATGTATTTTTAATTTTACTATTAATAAATAGAGTGATTTTTAATTTTTAATTTTCAAATATCTGAAATTACAAATGTTTTTGTCATGTGATATTTATTAGGTTAAATGATCATTAAATAAAAAAATACTATTGTGATTAAAAAAACATTACTTCCCGTTTTAAAATAATAGTCTTTCTAGTTTTTTTTTTAATTATTTTGTTGTGAAATAGTAGTCTCTTTAAATTTTTTGAGCTATTTTTTTCAACAATAGGTGTAATTAAAAAGATCAATAAATACTTACATGAGGCATTTGTCATGGAAATAAGCTGGTGGATGGTAGAATAAAATCCTTTCATCCTATTATAATTATAGTCATTTTACACAAATCAATAAAAATTAATAAATAAATGAAAAAAATAATAATTTTACAAAATTAATTTTACCATCATTAATTTATTTTTAGATTTTGTAGCATATATTATTAATATTATAAAAATTATAAAGAAAAAAAATAAATAATGTTACATTAAAAATGTAAAATGATAATCATTTTAAAATATATTTTTTTACATGATAAATATTATGGAAGAGAGAAAGTATTTGTTATTGATGGATAGTGGGATAATTAATGAGTAAAGTAATTAAAAAATTAAAAGTGTTTTTTATCTAAATTATTTTGGAATGGAGAAAGTAATATATTTAAACATTATTTTAACTATTGAGTGAAAAGGCATTAAATATTTTGATAGAAAGGGAGTTTTTTTTTCCTGATAAAATAAAGCCTTTTTCTAGTAGTGGTTATTAGGGATAGTCAAATATTAATGTTAAAACGTGGTTTGATGTTTGACACTTTGACTACGTCTATTTGGGGACACCCGTGGTTGATCACGTTCTAATTTGTATGGCCGGTTCTCTAGAATTTTGGATTCAGCACAACCATGCTATGCTGGACTCCTTCTTTCTTTTGATTTTTGCTCTGCAAATTATTGGTCGGCTGTTACTGCTACTAGACTATTGCTTTTTTTTTTTTTTATCATTTTTCTTAAAATGTGTTTGGATAAAGAATTTTAACTGAGGAAAGTAATTTATCAGATAATAATTTGATTGTCTGTAATTTAGAATTCATTGTTGGGATGTTTTTTATGAAGAATTTAAAATTTTGGAATTTTAAAACAGAATTTTAAACAACTAAAAATCTCGAATTTCAATTTCCTTCTAAAAGATGAGAAATTGAAATTCTCTTCTTACACTCTTCTTCAAAAAACAGTATATCAGAGCTCCTAAAAGATCGATCAGTGTGAACATAGAAGAACATGTATAATTAATACACTAACAATATTTTTTCTTTTTTTTTTTCATTCATCTTTTTCATCCTCGTAATTTTAATTTTTATATTCAAACACAAAATTTTGAAAATAAAAAATTTCAATTGAAGTATTTAAAATTTTTAAAATTTTAAATTTCTCAGAATTTTAAATTTCTCCATCCAAAATTAAGGATAAAAAGAAAATATTAAAAAAATATAAATATATCTCATGTGTCTATGTTCAATATTTTTTTATACAACAAGTGATTTCTTTAACGGCATATAATAAGTGAAATAATTAGTAAAAAAAAAATAGAAGATAAAATTGTTCTTGCTATTTTTATGAAATATGATCTAATTCAATTAGTAAACTTTTTGCTATTTTAACATTTACTGTTCTCTGCTTGAATTTAAAATAAAAAATCTGAATTATTATAATAAAACAAACACCCGGCCCAACAAAGTAAAGATGATAAATTAAGAAGGCAAGAACCAAGAATGCGTCAAAGATTTGAGTGAATCGATAAAATAAGAGCTTATTTTCCTTAATAGTAGCACTAATAGTAGTACTGAGTAATTTAAAAATGGTTTGCATGACTGCTCATAAACCGGCATCAAGATCTGTGAACAATTAAACGTTGACTGAAACAAGTGACCTTTTTATATAAAAAATAGAAAAGAGGATAACAATACAAAATTATAATAATTGTGTTGAATGTGTATTCTAGGAGCACTGAATTCTTCTTATTGGAGAATTGACTAAAGCACTGCCCTCCCTGTTGGCTAATTAAGACTTTAATATAATATTTTTTCGGGTTTGGGCGCAGCTGGCGACTGCTGTTTGAGAAAAAAAATGTTAAGTCATTTGAGATTATATTCCCCATTAATTTTTATATAATACATACTAGTTTTCATGTTATTAGTATTTTTTTATATAAAAGTTAGTCATCATAATTTATATAGATAGATAATGGTCTTGAGACTATTTTTTTATTGTTTGGGGTTGGTGCGTGACTGTTGCCAAGGTCAATTCCATCTCATGTGCTGGCCACGGATGTAACGTATACATCTCAAATCAGTTATTTGCTATGAAACATTCTTAATGTAGTTATTGATCGCCCAACGTTAACGTCACAGATCTTAATCATAGCTAACTCCTTCATCATTTCTATCAATACCTTTGCTTTGTTCCTCCCCAGCTAGCTCATTCTCTTTGACTGGGCTATTATTATTATTTAATTATGAAAAAATCATTGAGATATGTCATTATAAATTTAATGCAACCTTTAGCACTACTTGTATTTTATATATATGTGGAATGACTGGGCTATTGTTATTTTAAAGCCATTCTAGTAACCTTCATCATAGTCGACATGATTTTCATTAAGAATCTAATTAATCATTGTTGTAGTCTTATTATATTTTAATTTTGCACTATTTTTCCGATTAAAAACATACATTTTCAGTAAAAAAAATAATTTTGCACTATAAACTAATTAAAAATTATTTTACTTGTAATTTTTAAAATAAATATTAAAAAATCAATTATCTTAATACACATAATAATTTATGATAAAATAATGAAATTCATTCTAGTAAAAGTAAAATATTTCACACTATTGAAATTTATTATTGTTCTTTCTCAAAGTAACAATAGTGATATAATATATATGTGAAATGTATAAATTGAAAATAAAATAGTAAATATAAATTTATAATTATTTATGTTAAAATTTATTAAACCCTTACTTTGCACAAGTTTATTTAAATATAAGCAGATTAAAGAATAAAGTTGCTATCATGTTATAATTTATTATAAACAATTTATTGTAAATAGATTTTTTAAGTATTATGTGTATTTTTTAAAAAATTCAAGCATGTTGATTATCAAATTTTTCATGAGTTTATCATTCAAAATGAAATATATAAAATATTATATTTTATTAAAGTATTTTATCAAATATTTCCTTATAAAATATATATTTCATGTTTTTTTAATGAGTCTAAATTTATAGCACATAATCAAAATGATAATTAAATAAATAAAAAATCATAATGATAGTGTGAGAATTTCACTTTTATATAATTTCTGGCTCATATAATTAATATGAAGCAAGGGAAAGAAAAAAAAATGATAAAACATTTTCTTTTATTTTTAAGTCTCTTTTTTCTATATGAAAAGTATAAATTAAAAAAGAATAAAAAATAATAAATATGGATATATAATACAATATAACTATTAAATTTGACTATTTATTTTATTTATTGTTGATGTAATGTTAACGGATACTAATTTTTGAATGCATTTATTATAAAAACTATTTTAAATTTGTTGAAATAGTGTAATTGTTATTACATAGATATGTTGCTAATTATTTTAAAATAATATTTTAAACAATTTTAAAGATATTAATCTTAATTATATAATATTATTAAAAATTTAAATTGACTAACCTCCTCACATCATAAATTGAATACTCTGATTTAATATAATTAAAATTATATAACCTTATTATTATTATTATTATTATTATTATTATTATTATTATTGTTATTTAGAGAAATGATTAAAACAATAACAATGGGTGTTGTAGTAGTTACATTATCTCTTATTTTATTAGTTTTTTTTATTTTTATTTAATAAAATTGTATTTCTTTTATCAAATCAATTTTCCAAATTCTGTTTTGCAATACACCTGGTTACATATTATATATAAAAAAAACTCGCTTAATAGATTTGTATTTGTAACCATGTTAATTTTTTTTTCATTTTTTTTAAAAAACTAATAGTGTATTATTATTATTATCATTATCATTATCATGTAAAGATAATAATATTAATAATAGTAGTAATAATATATAAATAGATATTATAAATATTTGCATAAATTATATAAATAGGCTTTTAAAAAAATACATATAAATAGATATTTTAGCATGCTATATTTATTAGTTGTATCCAAAAAATGTGAATAAATTATAGGCTAAAATGTAATTTTTGTTTCCTTATTTTTTAAAATTTGCATTTTTAATCTCCTCATTTTTTAACTTCATTTTTAAAAAGTTCACAAAGTCCTCCATTTTTTTAATAGAGCCATTTTGTCCCTTGGTTTTAAAAAAAATGTAATTTTACTCTTTGTCACCAATTTCAAACGTTAGTCTATTTATTATAACACACATTTGTTTATTCACATAAAAATATTTTTTTAAAATTATTTAATTTCTAACAAGCTTAATTATTTAAAAAAATACACAATCAACAAGTCTTAAATTAATTAAGGGTAATAAAATTAGAGTTTTTTTTAAGTGAGAGACGGAATATCTTAATTTAAAAATATAAAGACTAAAATAACAGATTTTAAAAAAAAATAAACAAAATTTCTCAATTAAAAAATAAGATGAATAAAATTGTAGATTTAAAAAAATATGAGAATGAAAATTAAATTTTAACCTAAATTATATAATAAATATCATTGATGTGAGCTGTTTAATCCTCCAATAATATTATATCAAATTAATTCAAATCAATGATTATTTTAAAGTTTAGTTTTTGATCGATGGTGAAGTTTCATGTTTTAGATTGTTTTCTCAAATCACCGAATGAAAAAAATTCAAGGAAATTAAGGAATGAAGATGTAGAAGCAAACTATAATTTGATTTTATAATTAGATTTGGAAATTAAGGCCAACAAGTTGAAAACCCACCACTCATTTGATCCCACTCATTCTGAATTTAATTAGCTTCAAAGATAAAAAATAAATAAGAATAAAAGAAATCCAAGCTTTGCGAAGCAAGCTTGGTCATTTGGGAATGTACACACCAAAATTTATCAATATTGCCTCAAATTATCCTTTTCGATTTTTCTATTGGATCAAATGTGATGTTCATTTGGTAGCCAGGTGTCTTACTAGCTCTTCTCTGTGGAAGCAAATTTTCTAACTATTTTGATTTTTATTATTAGGCTGAAGTAATTTGATTTGCAATTGAGAAAATCATATTGTTCATAAACTCACTTTTATGCCAATAATTTTATCTATCACTAAATAAGAAATGTATGTTTCTCTTGTGAAAAAAAGTGAAGAAAACACAAATATTTGAATAAAGATGTGTATATTGAAATTCTTTTATTTAAGTGGGTACATGATGCAAGATCCCAACATGATATATGAGAATCTTTTACCACTAAATCAAGGATACTAAATTTTAAAATTACAATAATTCCTGATAACCAATTATAATTCATTGGTATAAACCAATTCATATTGGCTTATAACATCATATATTCAAAGGGTTGGGATGAGTATGAGTCATTATAGTCTATATCTCCGTGTAGCCCCTAGAAGTAGGGTGGAGGAGGATTTGGATGCGTGTGTGGCCCATGATAATCTACATCAGTTAGTATCTCCTCAAGATTCGGTGGAGGGGGATTAGGGTGTGTGTGTGGGCCATGATAGTCTATATCAGCTAGTATCTCCTGGAGATTTGGTGGAGGTGGATTTGGGTGCGTGTGTGGGCCATGATAGTCTATATCAGCTCGTATCTCCTCAAGATTTTGTGGAGGGGGGTTTGGGTGCGTGTGTGGACCATTATAGTCTATATTGACTAGTATCTCCTCAAGATTTGGTGGGGGAGGATTTGGGTGCGTGTGTGGACCATGATAGTCTATATCAGCGGGTATCTCCTCAAGATTTGGTGGAGGAGGATTTGGGTGTGTATGTGGGCCATGATAATCTATATCAGCTAGTATCTCCTCAAGATTTGATGGAGGAGGATTTGGATGCGTGTGTGGGCCATGATAGTCTACATCAACAAGTATCTCTTCAAGATTTGGTGGAGGAGGATTTGGGTGCGTGTGTGGACCATGATAGTCTATAAAGTTCTCTGTAAATTCAACCATGAAAGTTGATGTCATTTTTTAAACAACCAAAATAGAGTTAAGATGATTAGTACTTAAATTAGAATAAAACATTCAAATCATCTTGTTGCTGTAAAATGGAAATTTAAAGATTCAATTTTGATTTTGTTGCAAAGATCATACATAATATTAATCAATCATATGTTGCATATAATCTAAAACATAATTATTCTAAAGCTTCATATTTCTTAGTAATTAAAAAAGACAAGTATTTTCCCAATACTTACCCATGAAAGAAGACTTAACATGTGCTGGAATCTGGTCTGGGGAAGATGGGTTCTTGTGTAGCTCTTCAAAGTCTCTTGGTTCTTTTAGATCTATATGCATATAAAATTTATCGAGGAGAGTTAACAATTCTCACACAAAATCTAAAAGGCAATAATATATTGTATAAGATAAAGACAACCATTATGAAATCTTGAAATCTCAAAAGGACTATAATTCTGCATATGTATACCTGAGGGGATGCCACGAGCAAAGCAAGCCACAACAAAAGCAAAACAGAAACACGTACATAAAAAAGCTGAAGAAGCCATCTCTAATTTCTTGAGGCATTGCTACTGTCGAGTGGTGTCCTTATAAAGCCTTTCAATTCAGACCATCTTTTTTTTTTCCTTTTTTATTAGGAAAAAAAAGATGGGGATTTCAATTCTTATCAAATTACTAATTACTAATATTTTAAAAGTTATCATTACGAATATTCTTGACCAATAATTTCTATATAATATCACGTAATTAAATGTTCTCAGGATTTTCTTTTTTAAAAAAAAATATAACATTTCATGTAAAAACTATTTATGAAAATTCATAACAGATTGGTATTTGATATGAAGTATTCCAATGAATTAATTAATATTTTATTTAATTATTTATTTAATGTATACAATTTTCTACAACAATGAATTAAAAATTTAAAATATACTAATTACTTTTTTATTTGAAAAAGATTAATCCTTACACGCTATGTTTCTTGCCTAAACTATCGTAATTTTTATTAAAAAAATCATTTCTAATTAATTTCAACACTCTAATCAATGGAGTATATTGGAAACGTATCTCACCACATGCACAATCGTTTCCTTTTTAGTTTATTTCAATTAAATTTAAATACAAATATATTAATTATGTATATCTGTAATCTGTATCATAATCGGGGACGGGGCAGAATGACAAAAATAAGTTTTGAAAAGAATTGAGTCTTCACCAAAAAATTGTTTTTAAGGAAAACATTGAAAAAATATTAATGTCAACAACCGAACTTATAATGTTAAATATTAGAAAATTTTTCAAAAATATATTCTAAGTGAATAAAATGTTAATGGAAACGTTCTTATTGCAGCATAATATAGTTGGATATTTAAAGTCATTTAAGAACCTATTTGTAATTATAAATTTGTGATTCTTCCCTTATTTCGGATAAAACAGTTGCAGTATATATAGGGATTTACGATAGTTTTGCTGATTTAAAGGACTGAAAATCAGTTGGTATTTATTTATAATAAACAATATTTATGGAGGAATACACATAGGAAAAGAGGCACAATTTTTACCCTACACTTTTCTTAATTTGACATTAAAAAATGATAGAAGTTTGCCTTATATTTTGCAGCGTAATAATGCATTTAATTTGTTCTATTTTTAAATCTTGTCATTTTAATAGTTCAAACAATAAGAAAAACAAAAATTAAATAACATCATGCAAATGTCCAATTTAAAATATTTGAAAATTGGAAAAGTATATTTGAAGAAAATAGAGAGTTGCTATTGAAAAAGAAGATAAAAAAATAAAAAATAAAAGTGAAATTCTAAAAAAAGAAGAATAGAATACGTGAATAGCAATGAAGGAGATGTTTGTAAAAAGAAAAAAAAAAAACAACAATGAAGGAGATATATAAAAAAAAGTAAATCAAGTAAAACAATAAAAATTTATTAGGAATCAACAAAGAAATGTTTTTTTTTTCCTTGAGCAATGGATGATTCATAACTCACTAGGTTATAGGTTAATGTGAGCAGCTCGTGATGTGTGGTTACCGTTAATTAAAAAAAATTGTATATGGTAAAAATTAAACACAAATTTTTCACTAAATGAATTATTACCATTCATATAAACACAACAAAATTTTACACGGTCAATCTGACAAATAAATGTTTGCAATAAAGACAAAATTAAAAGACATGAAAATATATTCAACAATAAAAAAATCTTTTTTTTAACCAAGTGTAATCTTCTACTCTACTCTTTCCATTTGAGTATTTGTGAATGTGTTAATTGTCAAATCCAAAATATGATTGATTCTCTGTTTTTTCTCTCTCTTATTTAATTTTTTAATTACAAAATGAAATTATTTAAAATATATTACTTTGCTATAATTTTTTAATATTTTTATGGTTATTATCATTTTCACTTAGTCTAAAAAACATAAGTAAAATATATGTGTAAACTTTAAAATATATTTATTGCTTAGGGTCTCGTGGGTTTTAAAACTTATGTAGGAATATTATGACTTATCATATTTCTTTATAAAGATTTTTATGATAATTTGGATTTTAATGGATTTATATAGGATTTGAAACGACTTTATAGATTTATAAGAGTGTGTTTGGTTTGCATTTTCATTTTCTAAAAACGGTTTTCATTTTCAAAAGATTAGAATTCTGAAAACATGTTTGGTTTGACTTCTTGTTTTTCGTTTTCAGGAAATAAAAACACTGAAAATTTATGATATATTGACTTCTTCTCTTTTTTGTATTTTTATATTTACTTAAAATTATATTCATTATCATCCCATTTTCATTTTACCCAAAATGAGGTTCATGTTTTCAATTGAAAATGAAATTTTATTGTTTTCATTTTCTAGTTGTTTCCTGTTTTTATTTTCACTGAAAATATTTTCAAAAATTTAATCAAATACATTTTTATCACCATTTTTTGTTTTCAATGAAAATAAAAATAGAAAATAATCAAACCAAACACCCCCTAAGATTTGAAACACATTCAAAATTACAAGAGTTAGTAAAAAATATTAAGAAATGAAGATGTTTGGATAAAATAAAGTAAAACTAATATTTTTTTAATTTTTTAATAGCTAAATTGATTTTAGTTTTATGTTTTCTTATACTGATTCTTCTTGTAATAATATTTTCTCATTCTCACTTTTGAATTTGAACAATAGATTTAAAATTATACATAGTTTTCTAATTTTTTAAATTATTACAATTATTTCATGATGAATCTAATAACATGTTTAAATGGGGTAGAATGAAGTTGTGAGGGTGGAAAATTTGTAGGAAAGCTATTGAATTATGTACTTGATTGTTGCATATTCCAATTTTAAAGCAATCAATTTTATCCTTTAACTTTTTATTATTTTTTCCTTTAAAAAAAAACTTTTTCTTGTTAGCGCTTGCAGGGCGGAACCTCAGAAGAACTTGATCCACGGGAGACATTTCAAAGATGGAAGATATTTATAAAAGGTGGACTAAGTATCTTGACAGTACGCGATCAAGGGTCAATCACCCACCGCCGATAAATTGTGCTTTTTGTGGAGGAGAGCATTTCAATGACAACTGTCATCTCTACTCTATGAAAAATTCTTGGTGGGTACAGGAGATACACCCTTACAATCAATATGAAGAAGAAAAGACTCCTACCCTCGAAAGTGTGTTCGCGGAATTCACGGCATACCATGCTACCTCTACAGCCAATCAAAACTCAATGCAAAACCAGGAAATTCAAGTTGGCAAGAGCTACTCCGTGGAAAATTATCAGTGGGAGCAAGAGTTATAACCCTACTACCAATATGAGGAAGAAAGAACTTCTAATTTGGATAATTTGTTGATGCAATACAAGGAAGTCACTGAATCTACTCAACGAGCATTTAAAAGTCTAGAAAATCAAGTTGGGAAGCTAGCAGAAGAAGTGACTAAATTTGTGGCCAGAAGAGAAGAAAACTTTGTAGAGATTGAAGCTCATGAGGAAAGCCTTGTAGAAGAACATGACTAAAAAGAAAGAGATGAAGAGAAAGAAGAAGAGAAGAAAGAAGAAGGAGGAGAAAAGAAGGAAGAGGAAGAAAAAAGTGAGGAGAAAGCACAACAATGGGAGAAGCACTCACAAGTAAAAATTCAACAAGAAAGTATTCTCCAAGTCAATACCCCTCCTCATCAACTGATTGTCAAGGAAGAAAGGCATGGAGAACATGAGAAAACCTTAAGTGTCATTTTTCCTTGATCGCTACCACTTCTCTTGCAATAATGTGGAAGGTGCTTCCAGAATACACAAGTTTCATGGCGTCTCTAACTAAGAGGCGAAAATGCAAGGAAGATGTGTTCTACGGACCTTCATGCCACCTTGAAGGCATTTGATTCATCAAGCTAATGACGTTAAAGAAGCGCTTACTGGGAGGCAACCCAGGATTTCTTACCCTATCTTTCTTTTAGTTAATTGCATTATGTGTTATTTCCTTTCTTTATTTTGATTTTGTGCATTTTAATTTTAGCAATTTAATTCCAGTAGTTTAAATTTAGTCATTGAATAAAAATTGCATGATATTTGTGAAGTCACTATTTAGGCTTCTTTTGAAGGATTCAACACTTGAAATGTTGCATGAAAATTGTGAAAATATTGGTTTCCTAGAAGCAAGAGTCCGTCAAACAGTGGAACATGAATCACAAAGAGAGAAAAGGTTAGCTTGATGGAAAGAGATCATGGTTCGGTAAGCCGATAACTTTATCTTGTCCAGGTGAGATGTGTGAACTTAATTATGAGAGAACGTCTGTTTTTAAATTCCTAATTTTGCATCATTCTTAGATTTTTAGATTATTTGCATAAGGTGGATATGATCAAGGCCATGTTTCTTTTTATTTTAGCCACTCAACCAAAAAGCCAACCTGTGATGAATTTATCCCTTGCACCCCTGTTGAGCCAAAAATAATAATGATTAGTTTGAATAAACCCCTAAGCCTAATTTTGATATCCTTGACCTTGATTTAGGGTTCTAAAAGAGCATAAGGGTTTCAAGTTATGATAAGTCCTTAATTTGGGGGATTGCTAAGGGAATTTGCCTATATAGAAAAAAAAAAGCAACACACAGTAGGGCACCCTCAGAAGCTTGTAAGCCCAAAGTATTCTTACAAAAAAAAAAGCAACACACAATAAGGCACCCTCAGAAGCTTGTAAGCCCAAAGTATTCTTATAAAAAAAAAAAGAAAGAGAAAAGATTGCAAATAAGGGCATAAAAAAAAGAGGTGTCATAAGTGCTAAGGAAAAAAAAGTACTTTTTGAAATAAGGGCAGAAAAAGATAGGTGTTATAAGTGCCAAGAAGAAAAGTGTTGTTAGAGGAATAAAGGCTGAAAAATAAATAAGCCTAGTCAGGAAATAAGTTAAAGTTTTTCAAAGGATGCATGCTCTCTTATAATCCTAAGTTTTTGAAATTCCAAAAAAACCATGATTTCTTGTTTAGCCAGGACCCGTTACAAGCCAATAAAAGTCCTTAGTGATCCACCAAGTGTAAGTAAGAATAACTTTAACTGAGAAGAAGTGGAAAATTTGGGAATCTTAATTACAGGTCGTAAAATTCCAAACACTCATCCCAGACACTTGTGCGCAGAGAGAAACACTAACCTTGTGAGGCAAGCCAACTTGATTAATTTTCAATACTAACTATTTTCATCTTGATGTTGTTTGTCCTTCCATTGTGAGATTATGGCAAATGCAGAAAGGACCAGTTGAAAGAATTTGAAAAAAATTGTAGCCATTGAAAGTGTTGAAGCATTCGGAGCCTGCTCTCACTCTTGTTTTTTCTTGAGGACAAGCAAAGTTTTAATTTAGGGGATTTTGATGATAAAAATATATTGAAAATATCTTTAAAAATATTTATTTAGCCGTTATCTTTGGCTTAAATATTAAGATTTGATATTTTTCTTAATTACGGCTTGCAGATATGAAAAGGAGAGATTAAAAGAGAAAAGGATAGAAAAAATATCCAAAATATCAGGAAATCTCAGGAAGATATGATTAAAAGCAAAACAAATCCAAAATATATCAAAAATATATAAAAAAAGGAAGATTTCTAGCATCAGGCCCAAGTCCACTCCAACAATTATAGAAAGAGAGTCAAGCCAAGGAGGAGAACAGACCACAGAACCCCCTCTCCTAGGGGTTTCATTTACTCTCTTTCTTTCACCTTTCTTATCCCATCAGTTTTTATACCCCATCCATTGTAAAGCCCTCAATGGCCATGAGTGACTAAACCCCTAGTTAGGGCCTGACAGGCCTAAAAGTCAAGCGATGTATGATGTACTCACTATTTATCAATGCAAAGGTGTTTTCTATTCTATTATATTTCCTGCTTTTATCTTGCATTATTCATCTTTATATTCTGTTAGGGGTTAGACGCTCGGGAGAGAGTAACTTCTAAATAAGATTTAAAGAAGGTATGCATGCATTGGTTTTAGGGGTTAGACGCTCGGGAGAGGGTAACTTCTAATAGAACAAAAAGAAATGATTTCATAAGAAAATCATTGCTAGGAATAGAATTATAATTTTATGTCCATGCATTCTTGCAAACATCTAGAATTCATACTTCATGCATTTTATTTGTTGAGTCTTTGCAAAGGAATTTGGAAGATAGATAAATAAAATAGACTTGTCATTGTGAGGAATCAGGGACAAGTAATTGAACATATGTGGATAGAACAAAATCACCTAGATTAATAAAGAAAAATCATAAACTCATGCATCCTTATGAACATAATTAATATAAGGAAAACATAATTAGTTTTAACACATAAAATAAACATTAATTTAAAAAACAATTGGAGAAGTACAGAGAGAGAATATATTTGACATTTTTTATTCCAAAAGAATACGAGAAACATATATAACATATGCATCTTGAATAATATTAAATAGAAAAAAGAGCATGTGTGATGAGAGAAAAGAAAGTTTGATAACCAATAGAGAAAAAAATAAAAGAGTCTAACAAAATCTCAAGGATTTGGGTGAGATTGTTAGATAGATGTTTTATACTAAAATATGATGATATTCATTGAAATTCTTCTTAAAAAATTAATCAATTGAAATTTGTATATTTTTTAATATCAAAAGACTTTTTATAAGTTATAAAAAAAATCTTAAGTGAATATTATTGGATTTTGTTGTCTTCATTAAAAAAATTAAAAGTCTTAATTGAATATCACAAGATTAATTTATATCACTTAAAAATCCTAATTGAATACCACAAGACTTTTTTTTTAAAAAAAATATTTTAAAATTCTTTGAAATCTTAATAGAATGTAATTCCTTATATTTTAGTTTTTATGTATTCAAAATTCTATTTCATTATGTATACACTTAGCCCAAATGAAATTCACTAAAATAAACAACTAGCCCAAATAAAGAATGGAATAGGCCAAGCTCAATATTGATAAACAACAATGGGAAGGACATTTCTTGCACTCCATAAAAATCAAGCAAACCCATTTTATATTTTGGAGAGTTTAATCTAAATTATAAAATTATATTTCAAATTAGTCTTAACATTCTGGATTAGCCTTTTAAAAAATGTAAAAGGATGTCACTTAATTTTTATGGGATGCAAGAAGCTTTAGCCGAACAGAAAGGACCAAACTGGGCCCTTGTAGATGTAACGCAATAACAAGTATACACAATAGTAGAATTAATATATATTTACCACATAACAAACATCACATATATCATCATTTGTCCCTAATATATTTGGCCCTATGGGCTGTGTAACAACCAATAATCCTTTGAAAAAAGCATATTCACATAATGTTATGAGACTCAAATCCATCATCGATTCAATTTGGGTATTGAGTCACTAAGGTTAGCCTAGTGAATTACTAGTTCATTTACATAATTCGCTCTATATTAAAAAAATCTAAATAATTTCATAACCTACAAATTTGTACACTTAAAATTTAACAAAAATAAACATATTGTGTTTAGAAGAAATTTAGGTCTTATTTAAAAATCTTCAGCATCATATTTTTTTAAAATTTAGCATACATTAAAAGGCAATCTAAATCTTCTATATATTAAAATTATTATCATTCACTACTAGAAAATACACTTTCAACATCGATTATTTAGAGCATTCTACATCGGTTCTAAAACCGATGTTGAAAGTGACGATGTTGAATGTATGAATGTTAACATCGGTTTTGGAGAACCGATGTTAACATACATATGACAACATCGGTTCTCCAAATACCCGATGTTAAACACAATGAACAACAGCAAGAAAAGTGTAGGCATGATGAACGTTGACATTGGTTTTCCAGTAAAACCGATGTTAATATGTTAGTTTAACATCGGTTTTCTAGAATAACCGATGTTAATGTATGCCCTTAACATCCGTTTTTCTAGAAAACCGATGTCAACGTTGATGATGCTTACACTTATTTGGTGTAGTTCTTTGTGTATAACATCGGTTAATTATAAATAACCGATGTTACTATTCAAATATTCACATCGGTTATTTATAATTAACCGATGTTAATGTACAATAGTTGACATCGGTTATCCACAGATAACCGATGTTAAAATACAAACGCTGACATCGGTTATACACAAAAAACCGATGTTAATATACAAACGTTAACATCGGTTTTCTATTATAACCGATGTTGGTTATGATATTAACATCGGTTTTTGTTAATAACCGATGTTGTTTTCAAATATTTTTTTTATATATACTTTATGTTTTAACAGTAAACCCAAAATTGTACCTGTCAAATGCAATTTCAGGAGGCCCAATTCACAGCAAATAAACATTTTATTCTGCTTTCAAGCAGTTTTAATGATAATAAACATCAAATAATTGATTTATATATTATAAAGAACAATCAACAAATGAATTCAATGTTCGTGTTACATAGAAAATGTAAAAAATGTCAAAAATGTTAAAAAATGTCCCTAAATCCTAGGCCTGATCTCTAACTCGGAGATAAAACTGTGCCCACTGAATCCGCAATGCTTTTAATCTCTCGGGCTCCAATGGTCTAGGGTCGTTAAAATACTGCATGATTAAATAAATCATATTAAGTTAATAATGTAATACAAATTATAAATAAATCGATTTTCTTTGAAATAAACTTACCGCTTCCCAATTATTTCTAAAACTTCCTAAAATGATGGTGGACATCCAGTGCATGACATAGTAGCCGCACTCAGTAGTTCCTTTTTGTCTATTACACTAAATACATAATGAAATTTGGATATTAATTAAACAACTAGTGTACAGACACATAAAGAAATATATATATAAGTGAAAGTTTTATGTAAATGACGTACCTTGACGACAATCCACCTAGCAGGAGCCTTTGATTTAGGCTGTGGAGCATCATCAAGACCCTTGATAGCACTGTTCCATATGAGTAACAATTAAAAACTGGTGTTGTACGTTGAGGTATTACAATGCAAATGTATTGAAAAGAACACTAACCTATTAATAATCCCCTTAAGGTAGTTGTCTGGCCTGTTATGCAATGAACAAAACCAGACAACTAAGTGTTCCTTGGGCAGGATGACCACCATCTGCCAATGTCCGCTGCAGTGGAACCTAAAATGGGTTAGTACATTAGTAAACATTAATTAAATTTTGTTATTTTGTGACTTACCCATTTAAGCAGGCTCCAAGATACACATCGCGTTGTGAACTCTGCATCCAACTCTTTATGTAACTTTCAGATTCAAACTGCGATTGCCCAGACCTCTGAATGGACTGAGGCTCAAGGAATCCATAGATATCAGAATTCCCCGCTCGCATACATGTTTCAGTGAGATGCCTGTTTATGTTAAGTCAAAGTTAAATATTTATGAATTGAAAGCCATAACTTAGGTAAATAAAAGCCTTTTATATAAAGACTTACAGAATCCACAACTGTAACACTGATATGCTGAGACATTGACCACCGTGTGCGATTTCGGAGAGGTCTTCGTGCTTTATGTACAGGGGGAAATCTGGATTAACGACCCCGAACACGATGGCATCTCATCTAACCTGATAAGGCCTCAAGAAAAGCTTTGGGATGGTCAATGTCATCAGATAAAGCGGATCATCGACCTCCGGATCGGGCTTCAGAGGTGGTTTTGGCGGAGACACAGCTACCTGTTCATGAAACAAAGTTAAATAGCCTAATTTGAAAAGAAGAAACATATAGTAAGGACAATAAGTACCTGTTGTGATAAAGACTTGACCAGATGTGTTGGCCAAGCAAGGAAGGTGTGAAGTGCCTGCCCCACTAAGGAAACCTCATCAGTGGGTACAGGAACTGGAGCATCTACATCTCTAACCTCCTCCACACTCACCTTTACTTGGCCAAGCAACAAAGGAGTGTTATGAACAACAGTGGATCCCTCATAAACTCTCCCGATGGCAACCAGGCAGGCAGGATCTGCTTCTATGTACAAGCCGCACCTGTCAGAGTCACCGGTCTCAGGATCATTTCCTGAGGGATCAACACAACTCCCCTTTGTGCTCACTCGAGGACCAGAGGGACCAGGACCAACCAGAGGCTCAGGAGGCACTGCAAGTCCCTGAGATTGCATCTGTGACTGAAGGTGGCTGAAGGATGCCATGACCTACCTCGTTACTTTCTCTGTGATGGACTCCTCTAGCTGGTCCCTGATCTGCTGAGTCAGCTGGTGTAATTCGTCAGGAGGCAGGGAGGAAACGTTGCGGGACGTCCGTGGAGCCGATCCAAAGTATTGCTTGATGGTGACACTGGCTCCAATACCACGGACACGTCCAGGGAGCTCTGGACGTCCAATAGCAGCGGCCAGAACATCCTGACGTCCATGGGGGACGAACGATCCCTGTGTGGCCTGCTCCTCAAACGAATCCTGCATAGAAAACACACAGTGGTACATGGCATTCTCAAAATATTCAAACATAATTGTAATGGTTAGTTGAACATGATTTACAATCTTCTCAGCGATTTCCTTTGCGGCCTCAGTCGTCATCTCCCCTGTCTTCTTCGTGCGGGCCATCTTCCACTTCACGTGGCGTCTGACCGGGGATGGAGGGTCGATGACGCCATCAATGCTTCCTGACTGTGCAGCTTCCTGCATCGTCTTCTTGGTCTTCTCAGCCAGGAGCTTCTGCTCCAAATAATCATAACCCCCACGAGACAAAACGTGGGGGGCAGTATTTTGCTTCTGGATGGCCTGTGCCTTCATGCTCACATCCTGAAAAAATTAGACAATAATGTTTGAAATAGGTAGAATGAAGTATAACAACATCATGTTTAATATGAAAAACAACTTAAATGGCAAAGGAACATACCTCCCAAGAAGGGTCTCTGCGAGTCTAGCAAAACTGGGCCCACTTTTCCTTGCTGATGCCGTATTTGTCATAGACAGTGTCGTCGACACCGTCCTGATCGGCTGCAAGGGCCCATTTCCTCGTGAGGTCTGATTTAAACTGCCTCCATCTCTCCCCCACGGTCTGTAGTAACTTCCTTTTCGTCCTACTGTCAGAAGCCTCTGGGATATCAAATTCCGCCTGACAACATGAAACAAAGTTTATTTGTTACAATAATGAAATTTTTTGGCTATTAATTACACACAATCATCAAATAAGAAAAGAGAAATACCTGAATATCCTCCCAAATCAGGTCCTTCTGAGCAGTAGGGACCTCTTTCCAGTTCTCGTAGGTGATGTCCACCTTATCACGTGCCACAATCCCTAAATATGTTCTTAATTTCTTCTTGTGGGGACCGTCGGCCTTCCCTGTAGCAGGATCAACATGCACCACTGGTCTCTCAACACCAGGTGGTCTAGTGGACAACGATCATAGGGGTGAGGCTTTGCATGTCCGCTTCACGGTAGACGTCGAAGCCGATGCGTCTGAAGTAGGAGGAGGAGGAGGAGGAGAAGGAGGAGAAGGAGGAGGAGGAGGAGTAGTGGAGGCAGGTGGAGAACCCATGATCTTTTATACAATAACATACAAAATTGGATTAATGAAAAGAGAATTAGTGATAAGTTTTTTTTGGAAGGGAAAAGTATAAGATTATTAAACAAAACCCCACCACATAAGGAGACAAGACAAATTAACCAAAGGACTCTGAAAGATAGGTAGTTGTGCTTTTTAATTGTGATTTCATCCATGTTTTCTTTGATATTGATTTTCTTAGGACTTCATCCATGTTTTGACAGCATTTGATTTTCTTTTTTGCAGAAAAGAAAGAGGGGAACGAGCAACAATTTGAAGGTTGTACATTCAGGAACTAAAGAATTCAAAATAGCTAGTAATAAGAGGGATTTTTTTTGGGATTTTCTGAGCACCAAGAGCAGCTACGCAAGAAGCTTGCACTTGAGGAGGGAAGGATATTTGCAGCTAATGAACAACTTTCTTAACTATTTGTACTTCAGATTTTACTGTTTTTTTTCTTATATCTAAATATAAATAATATAAGGTTATGCCATATGGACATGGTCATTTTTACCCCTAACAATCTTAGAAGTAAATATAGACCATGTTTTTACACCATACCCTTATACCATTTATATTTACATATTAGCAAAAAGAAACAGTAAAATCTTAAGGACAAATAGTTAAGAAACTTGTTCATTAGCTGCAAATATCCTTCCCTCCTCAAGTGCAAACTTCTTGTGTAGCCGCTCTTGGTGCTCAGAAAATCCTAAAAACAAATCCCTCTTATTACTAGCTATCTTGAATTCTTTAGTTCCTGAATATACAACCTTCAAATTGTTGCTCGTTCCCCTCTTTGACAATGAGGAGGATCTTCATAGGACTTCATCCAACTGATGTTTGTCGGCAGTTTCATCATCCACCACCCTTTTCTTCTGTGCCTTCTCACGTTCATTGTTGTTAAACCCATATTTATGCCTTCTTCCCTTCATGTCTTGTTTGATCACAACTTTAGCTGAATCTCCCATCTTCAGCATAGTTGAATCTCCTGTCTTATTGTCCAATGCCACATTTTGATGGCCTGTATCTCTTTTGTTCGTATGTTCTACTGCTTCAATTTCACATTGCATAGAGCAATCAGAATTTTCAAGTCATCACCAAAGGCTTCTGCATCAGCGTTGACACTCTCCACCCTCTTTGGTTTATGCTTCTGTGTTTTCTTCCATGCTTCCTCCTTATAATTCTCAGATTTATTGGAGGTCCCACTAGAAGGATCAGCACCAATCCGTGCCTGTTCCTCCTCTACCAGCTCAATATCTTTCCTTTCACCTTTGCTTTTGAAAACTACACTGTAATTTACAAAACAAAAGTTGAAAGGAAAGATATTGACCTGATAGACGAGGAAGAAGCACAGATTGGTGGGGATTGTTCTAGTGCAACCTCGAATAAAGCTGGGATTTATAACGAGGAGGCACGGAAGAAAACACAGAAGCATAAACCAAAGAGGGTGGAGAGTGTCAATGCTGATGCAGAAGCCTTTGGTGATCACTCAGAAATTCTGATTGCTTTATGCATTCTGAAGCTGAAGCACTAGAACATACGAAGAAAAGAGATACAGGCCATCAAAGTGTGGCATTGGACAATGAGACAGGAGTTTCAACTATGCTGAAGATGGGAGATTCAACTAAAGTTGTGATAAAACAAGACATGAAGGGAAGAGAGCATAAATATGGGTTTAACAACAATGAACGTGAGAAGCCAGAGAAGAAAAGGGTGGTGGATGATGAAACTGGCGACAAACATGAGCTGGATGAAGTCCTAAGGAGGAAAATTGAAACAAAAAACTGATGCCTCAATAAGAGAAAAATGTAGTTGTCACTTACTAGGTTTGGTGACCTCTGTCTCTGCAGAAAATTACATTAACCGATGTTAATCAATTCTCCTTCATCATGATCATTTCGATTTGCATGAACGTCGTCAGCTTCTTCTTCTCCGACAATGTTACCAGTGATTTGAGCGGTCAAAGGACTAACATAGTTGTCCATGTATGAATCATCATCTTCTACATTAACACCAACTATTTTGCCCTGCAGAACCACGCACCACCTTTCATCACAAGGGTCTTGCACGTAAAATACTTGTCTAGCTTGTTCAGCCATGATGAAAGGGTCATTGTGGTAACCAAGTTTCTTTAGATCTACCAGGGTAAATCCTATATCATCGGTGCGCACACCGGTGTTGCTGTCAACCCATTTACATTTGAAAACACATACTGTAAATTTCACATAATTAAGCTCCCAAATTTCATCAATGAACCCAAAGTAAGGGATGGAAGCTACACAGGGATTGGCGTCATTGACACTTGCAAAGTGTTGAGATTCAGCCCTTAGGGTGACCCCGCTGTTCTGCATTGTACTTTTGTCATCTTGTGCTTTTGTGTAAAATGAATACTTGTTTATGTCGTATCCTTGCCAGGTTATAACATTTCTTTTAGGCCCATCTGCTAGTTTTCTTAATGTTTCTGAAGCATTCTCATCTGCAAAGATTGTATCTTTAAACCAATCACAGAAAGTTTTGTTATGCTTTTTCAACGCCCAATTCTTTGACATTTTCGGATTATTCTGTTTGACTAAAGCTTCATGCTTAACTATGTATGGCAAAACTTCATTACTGTTGTTCAAGACATACAAGTGAGCATGTAACAAATCTTCTAAACTTGGAGTGATCACCTGCAGTCCTCTTGAACCCTTACCACCCACTCTGTCATCATGCCGACACTCAGGAAGCCCAACAGCTTTAGCCTTCTCTAAGTATTCTGAACAAAATTCAATGGCTTCTTCTGCAATGTACCTCTCAACAATAGATGCTTCCGGACGATATAGATTCTTTGTATACCCTTTTAAGATCTTCATGTATCGCTCAACCGGGTACATCCACCGTAGATAAACAGGACCACAACATTTGATTTCTCTGACCAGATGCACAATCAAGTGAATCATAATGTCAAAGAAAGCAGGGGGAAAATACATCTCCAACTGGCACATTATAATTGCGGCCTCATTTTCCAACTCATCAAACATTACTGGATCAATCACTTTGCTACATATAGCATGGAAGAAAAAGCACAGGCGAGTTATCGTGAACTGACTTTGTTTGGCAAGATGTCTCGTATAGCCACGGCTAACAATTGTTGCATGAGCACGTGACAATCGTGAGACTTTAACCCTACAAGCTTAAGCTCCTTCAACTGCACAAGGCTCTTAATATTTGAAGAGTATCCTTGTGGAACCTTCACCCGACAAAGACACTGACAAAAACTTATCTTCTCCTTCTTGGACAAAGTATGGCAGACTGGGGGCAAGTAAATTTTCTTCCCATCAGACCTTGGATGCAACTGTGATCTTATACCTATATCAGCTAGATCTTGATGGGTATTCAAGCCATCCTTCGTCTTGCCTTGAATGTTAAGGAGTGTCCCAATCACACTGTCACAAACATTTTTCTCCACATGCATAACATCAATACAATGTCTAACGTCAAGATCACACAAGTACGGAAGATCAAAGAAAATGGACCTCTTCTTCCATATGCAACTCTGACTTTTATCCTTCTTTTGGGTCTTCCCAAATACAGTGTTCAGGTGTTGAACCCGCTGATATACCTGCTCACCAATGAACGGTATCGGCGCAATATCATGCTCTTGACTTCCATTTAAAGCTTTTCTCAGTCGTCTATAAGGATGATTGGGTGTTAGAAAGCGGCGATGCCTACTGTAAACTGTTTTTCTCCCATGTTTCAGTTGTGTGTAACTTGTATTTTCTTCACAGATAGGGCATGCATGATGACCCTTAACACTGTAACCGCTGAGATTCCCATATTAATGGTACAAAAAAGCATTGCACACATTTCAAATATCTCCTTGCGAAACACATCAAACACTACAACCCCCTCGTCCCACAACTTTCTCAGATCTTCAACCAACGGACTTAGATAAACATCAATGTCATTTCCTGGCTGTCTTGGGCCCGATATCATCATAGACAACATCATGTATTTTCGCTTCATGCACAACCAAGGAGGCAAATTGTAAATTACTAGCAGAACTGACCATGAACTGTGTTGAGTGCTTAAGGTGCCATATGGATTCATTCCATCACTGGCTAGTCCAAGTCTAAGATTTCTTGGCTCATTCCCGAAATCCGAATACAAACCATCAATCTTCTTCCACTGGGAGCAATCAGCCGGATGACGGACCATTCCATCAGAAATCCTTCCATTTGCATGCCATGTAAGGTCTTTTGCGTCGTCCTCGTTAGCAAACAGACGCTTAAACCTTGGAATGATTGGAAGATACCACAAAACCTTCGCTGGGGGGCCCTTGTTGGAGTTTTCATCAGAATTGCTTTCCTCTTCATCCTTCACTTTGTACCGTGAAGTCCCACAAACAGGGCATTTGGACATTTCTTGGAATTCATGCCTGTAGAGTATGCAATCATTGGGGCAAGCATGAATCTTCTGATACTCCATACCCATGGGACACAATATCTTCTTCGCCTTATAGTAACTTTTAGGCAGCGTGTTGTCCTCTGGAAGCATATTGTGCACTACCTCAAGCAGTGAGGTGAAACTTTTGTCACTCCACCCATACCTGGCCTTCACATTAACCAGACTTAACACCGCAGACAATAGGGTTAAGGAATTCTTGCACCCTATATACAAAGGCTTCTTTGAATCACTCTGCAATCCTTCATACACAGGGGCGTGTGCTTATTGAAAACACTCTTGTCCAAGGTCACGAATCATGTCTTCCAAGCGATCTCCCATTTCTACATCAAACGGTTCTGATTGGGACCCAGTATGCATGTCAATCACTTCACCATGCCATATCCACGTTGTGTAATTCTTCTTCATCCCATCACACAATAGATGGTCCCGTATGTCATCAAGTAGTTGTCGTCTTTCATTCAAACAGTTGATGCAAGGACAATAATATTTTCCTTCTTCATTCGGTCGACCTCTTTCAAAAGCAAATTGCAAAAACTGCTCGACGCCATCCTCATATTTTGGGCTCATACGACTTTGATTGATCCAACTTCAATCCATCTAAGCAAATCCATGCATGCAAATCTCACTTTTTTATTTATAGGTATGGCCCTATCCCATTTAGGAAGACTGTCTTTTATGTTAGCCTCAAACGTCATGGTTAGCATTATTTTGAACAATTTGAGTAAATTTCGGCAGCATTTCGCATTGGTCTCCAAGTACACGACATGACATCGGTGAAACGAATTTCACGATAATCAAGTATGCACTCAGAGAACAACTTGAAATGCATTCAACCGAAATTTCATCAAATTAATCAAAATAATAATAACCTGACCGAATGAGTCTAACATAAAAATACAAGTCTCCCCAAACTGTCCAAACGGACAATTCAAGACTAAATACAATGACTAATGCAAACTATCCGCAAGAATCATTGCATTCAGTCTCAAACGGGAATCTACGGTTCACTCAGCATGAACAATAGTTATTTATATAGCAAATTACATTCAGCACGTATAACAACATTCATGACATACAAGAACATTCATGACGTACAAGAACATACAAGGACATCAACAGTTGTGTGTGTGTGTGTGTGTGTTTTGTGTTTGTCTCTTCATGTGTGTGTGTGTGTGTGTCTGTCTGTCTATGTGTGTGAGTGTGTTTGTGTATGTGTGTGTCTGTGGCTCAGTGTGTTTGTGTGTTTGTCTGTCTCTTTATGTGTGTGTGACTGTGTGTGTGTGTGTGTGTGTGTGTGTTTGTCTCTTATCTGTGTGTGTGTGTGGGTGTGTGTGTTTGTGGTTGTCTCTTTATCTGTGTGTGTGTGTGTGTGTGTGTTTGTCTCTTTATGTGTGTGTGTGTCTGTCCATGTGTGTGAGTGTGTTTGTGTATGTGTGTGTTTATGACTCAGTGTGTGTGTCTTTGTGTGTGGGTCTTTGTGTGTGTCTGTGGCTCAGTGTGTTTGTGTCTTTGTCTGTGTCTTTATGTGTGCATGACTCTGTGTGTGTGTGTGTGTGTGTATCTTTATGTGTGTGTGTGTGTGTTTGTGTTTGTGTCTGCGTGTGTGTGTTTGTGTATCTGTGTCTGTCTTTTTTCAGGGCCCCTATAGCAGTGATCAAGAGGCTAACAGCAATCCAAAGGAAATTTCTTTGGGGTGGCAGCTGTGATGGGAAAAAGATAGCATGGATACCTTGGAGCAAAGTCTGTGCCCCTACAGCTAAGGGAGGCCTGGGAATTACAGATATTAAGGCACTCAATTATGCTTTGCTAATTAAATGGAAGTGGTTGATGTTCCACCAATCAGACCAGCTCTGGAGTAAGATCCTATTTTCTAAGTATAAGGGTTGGAGAGGTTTGGATCAGCGACCATCAAAGAAATATTTCTCTCAATTGTGGTCTGATTTAAAGAGTGTCAATCAGCACCCGGTCATGGAGGATGTTTCCAAGCAGCTCTCTTGGAAGGTGGGTAGGGGAGACCAAGCTCTTTTTTGGGAAGACCCTTGGGCTAATGGTGGGGTACCGTTTAAAGAACGATTCTCAAAATTATACCAAATCTCTTCCCAAAGATTGCATTCTGTTGAAGACATGGGGTACTTTTCCGAGCATGGGTGGGAATGGAATTTCTCTTGGAGACACAATCTATTTGATAGCGAGATGGGGGTAGCATCAACTTTCTTAGAGACTATTGCTGCTATCAGAATTTGTGGTACCCTGAAAGATACCTGGCTGTGGGGAGCTGAACCTAATGGCATCTTCTCTACTAAATCAGCCTACAACATCATTAAAGCAGAGCAGCTTTTGGAAGATCAAGATTCGGGTTTTCACCAGCTTTGGGATCTTAAAGTCCCCCCTAAGGTTCTGTCTTTTGCTTGGAGGCTGCTTTGGGATAGACTCCCTACTAAGGATAATCTTTCTAGGAGACAAATCTAGCTTGACAATGACCTATGCCCTCTATGTTAAACTCAACCCGAAACTGCATCCCATCTGTTCTTCACTTGCGATAAAGTGCTGCCACTGTGGTGGGAATTCTTCACTTGGGTTAAGGAAGGCACAATTCTACATAATAGTCCCATGGCTAATTTTCTTCACACCTCAACTACAACTGGAGGAAAGAATATTACTAGAAGAAGGAAGACTTGGTGGTTGGCTGCTACAAAGTCAATCTGGCAATCCAGAAATGACTTGGTGTTTCACAATCAGGCGTTTGATATTCATAAGTTGATAGATAATTCTATTTTCCTCACTTCGACTTGGCTCAAGGGGTGGGAAAAGAATTTCTGTGCTCCTTTTCACCACTGGTCCTCAGCAATGTCCTTAGTTTTTGTTTAAGTTTGCTTTGTAGGGAGGGGTTTGTGGGTTTCCTCACGAGGGGGTCATGTTTTTTGTATCCTTTCAGGAGTTTCTTCTCCTGTGTTTCATGTAGTACCCCTGGTACTCTTATCTATTAATATATTTATTCTTGGCAGTTAAAAAAAATGGTCGTGGATCAAAGCAATGGACAAGGATTTTACTCTTCATTTTAACCAATGATCCTCTAATCTTAAGGAAGGTTTTAGGAACTAGGAAGCATTAACTCTTAAACTCTTAAACTGTTACAAGAACACAATAAGGGTAAGGGAAACTGTTAAACTCCAATAATAGGCGTTAACTCTTAAACTGTTAGAAGAACACAATAAGGGTAAGGGAAACTTCACTAAGGAGAAGAAGCACAAAGTTGTCACGATGCTCGAGTTAAATATAAGAAACCCTAGCCATGTTTAGTTCACTAAGTGTGCGATACATGAATGCAATCAAATATTTATACAGGATTAGACCAAACATACCTACGTGAGGTGGCGAAGGAGAAGAAGCACAGACTTCTGACGATGCTCGAGTGCGACGAACACGATGCTCAACCTTAGACAAAATGATGGTCAGATGAAGAACATACAGCTTCAAGGTAGATGGAGAACAAAGAGAGCAAGAAAGCTTAGATGGAGAAGAAGACAGAGAGAAGGACAAGACAACGCGAAGGAGACGAAACATACCTAGGTATGGTGGCGAAGGAGAAGAAGCAGAGACTTGTGGCGATGCTCGAGTGCGACGAACACGATGCTCAGATGCACACAGGGACGGTTTCGCTAGACGGAGATTAGAAGAAGAAGAGAGCGCAAAAGCTTAGATGGAGAAGAAGACACAGGGTGCCAGCTTCTTAGGGCTCACCATATTTTTTAAAATATAACTTCAACATCGGTTTTTAAAAAAACTCAATGTTAACAAAATGATGTTAAGGTTAACATCGGTTTTATGGAGAAAACCGATGTTAACATAACAAACGTTAACATCGGTTTTCTAAAAACCCGATGTTAATAAACATATGTTAACATCGGTTATTTAAAAACCGATGTTACTAATAAATGTTAACATCGGTTCTCCAATAACCGATGTTAATGAACTTCGTTAACATCGGTTTTTCACAAAACCAATGTTAACGTATACACGGTATTTACAATTATGCCACTGCGCATATGTTAACATCGGTTTTTTTAACAACCGATGTTAACACACCGATGTTGAATCCACTTTTTGTAGTAGTGATTGTATATTGATAGACATAATGTGTGTGTATATATATATATAAAGAATAATCATTTTTCAAACCGGTAAGTCTACTCAATGAGATGAGGTAAATATAAGTTTTACTCCTAGATGACATTCGAAGCTAAGAGAAAGAAGTCAAATTAAAAGTGATGACAACTTTATTAACTTAAATTGCAAAATGCATTATGCTTGGTGTTGGGATTTTGACAAGAGTACCAAATTGTTTGAGTAACAAAGTGATAACTAAAGTATCGTCTCCATAGTCACTTGTACTATAAATGGATAATTTTTAGTAATTTAGATAAACTACAAAAATTTGGAATTAAGATTAACTAAATCTAAATAACAATATGCATAAAGATAAAGAAATTAAGGGAAGAAATAGAAGGGGAAATAAAGGAAAGAAATATTGGTTTGACGATTTCAAGGAAAGTAAATAAAATTAAGTAAGATTGCATAAAAAAAGATTAAAAAACAAGAGGATTTGAGTTTTTGAAATTTATCAAACACTTGACGCGCACGATAAATGGGGTTTCAATTAATGAGAAGTATCGTCAGGGTTTGAGTGCATGGACTCTCTAACAAGCTTTCACTTCAAATTCCTATTCAAATAAGTTTTCGATTTTATCTCAACCTTAATCCCTTAAGTGAAGAGGCCTAAATCCTTTAATTATATATCTATCCCTTGAATTAGTACAACCAAATGATTTGCATTAAGAAAAAGGATTTATAGATGCCCAATCCTTTTTACCTTTTCCCTAGGTATAAAAATTATTAGGTGTTCTCTTCAATTCAGAATTCAAAGAATTTTCCAATTACAATTGAATAAATAGGATCATGCAAACGGGTGATCAAACCATATAGAAGCATTAAGCAAAAAAGAACAATAATAACACTTTATTGAATAGAAATAAAGTAACATTTACATGAATGTAGGACCAATTGCGTTAAACCCTAACAAAAGAGAAGAACTGGTTACTAGCCATGGAGGAAGAAGCATTTGATGGATAAATAATGGATAACTAATCCTTTTGCATCCAAAATCGTCAAGCACGTCTTTGAGTCTCTTTTTCTCTCAACGTTAAGTGTTTCTCACCTTAAACTAGGCTAGAAATTTCCTATTTAAAGTTATGGGTCAATAGTTGTTGCACCCCAAAAGAAAAAATAACAGAAAAATTGCTTTTAATTCTCGTAGGTCCTTCGCATAGGGGCGCACCATATTTAACATTGCATGTGGTATGCAGATTTATTCACTAGTTTTTGCAGAGATGTGCAAAGTTCAAAAACTTTCAAAAACATTTATTTTTCTTCTAGATAGTTTGCAAAAACATTTGTTGATCGCTTCGGAAGGCTTAACAGCCATCGTCGTGGAATTCGTAAAGTTTCGTAAGGTTTCAGAAAGAAAACAGCCAAAAACACAAAAATAGGGGTGAACTTATCAAGATGGAGGTGTAAATAGAAATTCTCGAATCTGGGCCCATCTAGAGGATTCTGGACCTTTTCCTACTTCCTGGCTAAGCAACTAGCTTGCCTAGGCCCATCTCCAGCTTAGCTGAATTATGCTACCGCAAAAAAGGATATGCTTGCAATTGTCTACACCCAGGAAAAATTCAAGTCATACTTGGTGGGATCCAAGGTTATTGTGTACACCGACCATGCAGCCATTAAATACTTATTGACTAAAGCTGATTCCAAGCCCAAGCTAATCAGGTGGATTCTATTACTGCAAGAATTTGATCTAGTCATCAAAGAAGGGAAAGGATCTGAAAATCTAATGGCTGACCACTTGTCAAGACTAGTCAATGAGGAAGTAACTTTGAAGGAGCTGGAGATAAGAGATGAATTTCCAGATGAATCGCTGTTAGTGGTGAATGAAAGGACATGGTTGGTTAACCTAGCTAACTTCAAGGCAGCAAAAATCCTTCCAAAGGATTTGAACTGGCAGCAAAAGAAGAAATTCTTGCATGATGCTTGATTTTATGTTTGGGATGATCCACATCTGTTTAAGATTGGTGCTAAAAATCTTTTGAGGAGATGTGTAACAAAAAAAGAATCTAGAAGCATATTGTGGCACTGCCATAATTCACCTTGTGGAGGTCATTATAGTGGAGGCAAAACAGCAGTCAAGGTCTTGCAAGCGGGATTCTTTTGGCCATCACTTTTTAAGGATGCTCATGAACATGCAACTCAGTATCAATGTCAAAGAATGGGAGGAATCTCAAGGCAGAATGAAATGCCCCTTCAGAACATTATGGAGGTAATAAGTCTTTGATTGTTGGGGAATTGACTTTATAGGTCCACTGCCTCCATCCTTTGGGAATGAATATATCCTTGTAGTTGTTGATTATGTCTCTAAGTGGGTTGAAGCAGTGGCTGCCCCAAAGAATGATGCCAAAACTGTGGTAAAGTTCTTGAAGAAGAATATATTTTCTCGCTTTGGGGTGCCGAAAGTCCAAATCAATGATGGGGGCTCTCACTTTTGCAACACCCAACTTCAGAAGGTGTTAGGCCATTATAGCCTTACACACAAAGTGGCCTCACCATACCACCTACAGATGAACGGTCAAGCTGAAGTTTCCAACAGGGAACTAAAGAAGATTTTAGAGAAAATTGTGGCCTCTACTAGTAAATATTGTTTAAGCAAGTTGGATGATGCATTGTGGGCTTATAGGAGTGCCTTTAAGACCCCCATAGGCCTATCTCCATTTCAAATGGTTTATGGCAAAGCCTGCCACTTACCAGTAGAGATGGAGCATAAAGCATATTGGGCTTTGAAGTTTCTGAATTTTGATAAGGCTCTATCGGGGGAGAGAAGGAAGCTGCAACTCCTGGAGTTGGAGGAGATGAGACTGAATGCATATGAATCCTCCAGGTTATACAAGTAAAAGGTGAAGGCATATCACGAAAAGAAGCTGCTGAAGAAAGACTTCCAACCAGGCCAACAAGTTCTATTTTTCAACTCAAGGCTAAAGTTGTTTCCAGGAAAATTGAAGTCTAAATGGTCTGGACCATTTACTATCAAAGAAGTGAAGCCATATGGAGCAGTGGAGTCAATGGATCCTCAGTCAACCACTCCTAAGAGAAGCTGTAATGGCCTAACATTGAGAGATTGAAGTTGTAACATGGTGGGAACATTGAGAGATTGACCACCATCTTTCACTTACAAGACCCTTAGAGGTGACAAATGTCAAGCTAGTGACGTTAAAGAAGCGCTTACTGGGAGGCAACCCAGCTTTTCTTACCTTCTCAATCATTTTATGTTATTTTCATGCATGTTAGTTAGGTTTTGTTCATTTGAGACTGTTAGAGTACAATGAAAAAGCATGAATTTTAGGGAAAAAAAGGGTTGGTCATAAGCTTTTCTAAAGCTAAGGATGGGAAAGACTTAGAAAAAATTTTCAGTCATCCAACTCGCTCAGCGAGACACAGCCTATGCGCTGAGCGAGCGACACTCTCGCTAAACGTGCCAACCCCTCATCTGATGGTTGTTGAGGTCTCGCTAAGCGAGACTATTTCACTAAGCCCAAAACCTTCTCGAGTTATGCATTTATTGAAATTGGGATAAGCAAGTCAGCTCGCTAAGCGCGTTATACTGTCTTGCTAAGTACACTAGCGCGCTAAGAGAAAAAGTCTCTCTATCTGGTCATTAATGGTAATTGGGCTAAGCGAGCCATCTCGCTAAGCCCAAAAGTCTCTCTGGAATGGAAATTGCGCTAAGCGAGACCATCTTGCTAAGCGCCACCCTACTACTGCATTCTCATTCGTTTAAATCCATTGAGTGAGCCATAGCCCGCTTAGCGGAAGTTGCAAACCAATCAGAGTTATAGAACTCGCTAAGCGTGCATCTTCACGCTAAGCCCAAAAACCTTTCGAGTTCACATATTTTAGAATTGGGCTAAGCGAGTCTATCTCACTAAGCGCATGAATTCCAATTCTGAAAATTCAAATGTCACAGAGTTCTCGCTTAGCGAGACACTCGCGCTTAGCGAGCAAATCGAAACTGCAAAAGAAGAACATAACTGCCTTAGGCAGTTACATTTTCATTCCTATAACTGCATCTCATTCCACCTTCTATTTGCACTATTCATCACTCTACTTGCCTTTCATTGTCCACTCTACTCTTGCAATTCCAAGTAAGTTATCTTTTTTCCCTCTCTTGTTGATTTTCGCTTTTGAACCCTAGGGTAGAGGACTTAGAAAGTTTTATTTTGATTACTTACATTTGTTGTTGTTGATGATTGTTGGTTCTTTGTTTAGTTAGTATGATGTTAGGAAAATAATATAGGTTGCATTAAGGGCTAAGCCTCAAGCTTCCAAGCCTGAATAGTGGCTCAGGGAGTTGAGGCTGACAAGCCTTAAGCGAGCCTACCTCGCTAAGCGAGTTCATCCATTTTGATGAATTTATGGGTTTTAGGATGAACTCGCTAAGCACGCCCTGTCCTGCTAAGCGAGTTCATCGACTTTGTTTAAATTTTTGCATTTTGCATGAACTCGCTAAGCCATTGCACTATGGCTTAGCGAGTCTTTGAGTTTTGCTTTTAGTTTTCTGGGTTTGCATGAACTCGCTAAGCCAGCCATCCGTGCTTAGCGAGTACACTTAGATAATTCTGAAACTTAGAGGCTTTTTGCATTCCTTTTGTGGCTGAGCAAGCCATGCTCGCTGAGCCCGAATATGCCTCTAGAATAAAATTGGGCTAAGCGAGCCTATCTTGCTAAGCCCAAGGCAATTTCATTTTCTTTATGTTTGTTCATGCGCTAAGCGAGGCATTCCCGTTAAGCGCAAATACCTTTCTATCATAGAATAAGGCTTAGCGAGCCTGTCTCACTAAGCCACTACTGTTAGTTGTAATGAGTCTCGCTAAGCGCCCTTTAGCACTAATCCTAGATAGTTTGTTGCGCTAAGCTCACCCTCGCGCTAAGCCTAATTACCTCTCTATGTGTGAATAAGGCTTAGCGAGACACCCTTGCTTAGCCACAGTTGTGTTTCAGCTAAGCGAGAGCGTCTTGCTTAGCCATAGTAAGTGTTTTTTTTTGTCGCGCTAAGCGCATTGCTGTTAATTCTATAGGCGCGCTAAGCGAGCCCATCTCGCTTAGCGCCCAACCTATTTTACTATTTAATTTTCTTAGGTCTATTTTCAATAACATCCTGTCTAACTTCATTCCTTTGTTGTGTTTTGGTGCAGATGGCCTCAAAGAAGAGACGTGCTTCATCCTCTCGACCATAGGAGCCTTATGACACATCTCGATTTGTGTCAGAGACAGCTTGGGAGCGATACGAGACGAACGTACATAATAGGAACATCCTCCCAAAGAGGAACATGGAGTTGGCATACTCCCATTATGGTGAGTTCCTCAGGGAGCTGGAGAGACGCTAATGGCACAGGAACCTGACCAGGCAGATGGATAATCGCATTGACCTCGCCTTGGTCAAGGAGTTTTATGATATCCTCTATGACCTAGAGGATCGCTCCCCCAAACAATGCAAGGTGCAAGGGAAGCTGATCAAGTTCGATGTCGCCGGGCTTAATGCCTTTCTCGAGACGCCGGTGGTCCTAGAGCCTGGGGAGAGGTATTCTGCATACTCACGTTTCTGTCATACTCATCCGGACCCTCAGTAGATGGCAGCAAAATTATGCATAACAGGGTGACGATTTGTTCTAAATGCCAAGGGGGTGCTGTGGAAGTTATTGAGGAAGGACCTGACCACTCACATGTAGACTTGCAGTGTCCTTTCTTACTCCAACCTCACCCCTACTTCTCACACCTCCAATCTTAATATGGACAGGGCGAGGTTGGTGTACGGCCTTGTTATGAAGATGGATATGGATTTGGGGTCGATCATCTCAGGTTAGATCTCCCAGATGGCCCAGTCCAACTCCTCTAGGTTGGGCTTTCCTGCACTTATCACATCTTTGTGCATCGCCAGAGGAGTAGTATCCGAGTCACTTACCTTCGAGTCTCTCAGTCCAGCCATTAACTTGGCCTATATCAGGAAGAACTGCTGAAACCCAGAGGGTCCCTCCATTACATTTCCTGGGTCCCGCAAGGCCAGGGCTAGGGCCCCTTCTAATGCTTCAACTTCAGCCCCAGCTCCAATTCCCACACCAGCACATGCCCCTCCACTTTCAGCATCAACTCCAACTCCAACTAGTCCTCCTATACATAGCACCGATGCCATTGTCCTGATGCTGCAAAACCTTCACCACGGCCTTTGCCCGGTGATGCAGAGCATTCATAACCTAGCTTAGAAATGGTCGATTATTAGCATGGAGGACTTCATGGCACAGGTGGCTTGGCTCGGCCCGGAGGAGCCTTCCTTTTCGAGGGGGAGGTGAGGCTCCTATGGCCCATGAGCCACAGATAAAGGTCCCTAGAGATACTAAAGACACTCCGACCAATGTAGTTACAGATGATGCCACAGAAACAGAGGCGGAAGCTGAGGAGACCCCTAAGGATACCCTAGAGGTGGAGGCAGAGGACCAGGGCACACCGATGGAGGTTGCTAAGGAGGGAGGCACAACAGATGCAGGCATAGATGAAGATTATGTAGCCAATGTCACTACGGCACGGGGACTTGGGATCCATGGCCGACTTCAGCTCAGAATGACCCTACTCCACCTCAGGATGATCCAGCTCTAGCTCAGGATGGTTGATGATAGGACCCCATTTAATTACTTTGATTTTCGAACAATTTTTAATTTAGCTTTTTATTTACTTAGCATATTATTGCTTTTGAACAGTTTACTATTTTTGAGGTTTGAACAGTGGTGTTATTCTCCACTTTATGGTTTTATTTAGTAGTGGTGTTTGTTTTGATATTGGTTTGAACTGAATTGATTGCATGAATGAGTTACTAGCGCTGATAAATCATATACCTTGAATAAGTCTGCTTTATATAGAAGAGAAAGAGCATGAAAATTAGGGGCGTGAGTGAAAATGTTAGCTTGTATGACAAGAAAATAGTGAACGTAACCAATTGCTATAACCCGATGAGTTGTGTGAATCTTAAAATTTGAGAGAACGACTAGCATCAAGTACCGATTTTTGCATGAATCTCAGAATATTGAATGCATGCATGATTTGGAAATGATGCAGACCATGATTGAATTGATTTAGCCACATAGCCAAACAGCCTTACCATGTTCATAAATGATTAAACCCTTGCACTCGTTTGAGCCTATATGTGAATAAATATGTCATTGAACCCTGAACCTAAATGTATGCTATCTCTGTTTACCTTATCTTAGGTTATAGGAGAGCATTGTATGGTTTAAGACAAATTTGTCCCAAATTTGGGGGAGTGTGTTTGGGTGATTTATATTTCAGGAATGTAAGTAACAACTACACAAAGAGTTAAAGTCTCAATCATTAGTAGTAATTAAAAACTGCTAAAATAAAAAAAGGGAGAGAAAAAGGATAGCAAAAATACAAGAAGCTTTGTGTGCTGTTAACTTCACCGCTAATTGTGGAATGTCAAGAAAATTTGGAAAGTTAAAGAAAAAGGTCATCTATGGATGAATGCTCTCCTAGAACCTAAGTTTTACATCCTAGAAAAACCATGAATTGTTTTTAGCCCAGCCTCATTACAAGCCAAAGAAAGTCCTTCAGATTCATTTTGTGTGTTTATGACTGTATGGAATGAGATGAAATGCAAAAGTTGTTGGATCAAGTGACCTCAGAATAATTAAGAAGGGGGGTTGAATTAATTATTAATGAACATTTACTAATTAAAAATCTATCCTTCTTAATGTTACTAAATTCAATTAGGCTTTTACTATAATGTTAAGAAAGTAAAGAACATAAATAGAAACTTAACCAAAAGTAAAAGCAATAATTAAAGTGCACAACCAAAATTAAAGAGTGTAGGGAAGAAGATGATAAACACAAGAGTTTTATATTGGTTCGGCAACAACTCGTGCCTACATCCAGTCCCCAAGCGACCTACGGTCCTTGAGATTATTTTTAACCTTGTAAAATCCTTTGAAATTGGGATGTACCCTCCACTTGAACTGATCCACAAGAGATGTACCCTCTCTTGTTCTCAGTTACAATAACCCAAGTAGATGTACCCTCCTCTTGTACCACAAAGGATGTACCCTTCAATTTGTTAAGACAAAGTTCTCAGGCGGTTAGTCCTTTGAAATCTTTTGTTTTAGGGAAAGGGAAGAATCAAAAGAATTCTCAGACTGTGTCATTTTGAATTCTTTGAAAAGGGAGAGGGAGACATAAAAGAATTCAGGCAGTTAGTCATTTGTTCTTTTGGAAAAGGGAGAATAGAGACACAAAAAGAATTCAGGAGGTTAGTCCTTGGCGAATTCTTTTTGGCAAAGGAAGAAGAGAATGACAAGATATAGCACACTTTTGTTTTCAAGGTTTGAAAACCCAAAAAACTTTTAGAAATCTTTTGGCAAAGGAAGAAGAAGAAAGATATCAAAAAGGTTATCAAAAAGAGTGTGTAAAGGTTGTAAAAGTCGTTTGAAATGCAAGTCAAGGTCTTGCTTTTATAGACTCTTTATATCTGGTCAAGAAAACCATTGGAAGAGTTATAACCTTTAGAAAAACCTAAAAACTATTGGAAGAGTTACATCTTTTGATTTTTGTTCAAAACTTGTCACTGGTAATCGATTACCAAATCCTTGTAATCGATTACACAAGACTTTTATGAAAGGATGTGACTCTTCACACTTGATTTTGAATTTCAACGCTCATAGACACTGGTAATCAATTACCAATATATTGTAATCGATTACACCATTTTAAAATCAATTGGAACGTTGCAAATTCAATTGAAAGCTTTTGAAATCAAACTTTGCACTGGTAATCGATTTTAGTAAACTGGTAATCGATTACCAGAGAGTAAAAACAAAATTGTGCTATGTTTGTTTTTGAAAAAGCTTTTCAATACTTCCCTTGTGAAGTCTTCCTGATTTCTTTTGTTGAATCTTGAATTCATCTTTTCTTGAATCTTGAAATCAAACTTCTCTTGATTCTTGAATCTTATTCTTGAAATCATTCTCTTGTATTCTCTTGGGCTTTTTGTCATGATCTTTGTTATCATCAAAACTCCTTGAATCAATCTTGATTCAACATCATGAAGCTTGCTTCTACAAAAGTTGGAAATTGTGTTGGTTGTCTTTTTGAAGAACTACCTTAAACACATGTGCATATGAGAGAAACAATGGCTGTGAGGATTAAGCTTGGTTGACCTTCCTGATACTTGTCATGCTTGCTAGCTTATTTCATTTTTGTTACTTAATGCACATGCTCATATCTTTGAAAATACTTCACTTCACTTTGAAAGGTTATTGGTTTACGCATGCTTAGTCGTCTCTGTTTGTGTGATTGATACATTTGAGACAAACACCATTTTGACTAACCACTGTTAAGTCCTTTTGCTTGAGGACAAGTAAATTGTTTTTTTCTTTGCTTGAGGACAAGCAAAACTGTAAATTTGGGGGAGTTTGTTGATTGTTATTCATAAGTTTTTAGTACATTGAAAATTTATAAGAAAATAGCAATGTGCCTCCAATTTATGGTTCTTTTGTGGAAATTGTAAATATTTTCGTTCTTGTGTGAATTTATAGAGTAGAAACTCCATTTTTGTGATCTAATATTGAATTCAACTCAGTTTGTAGGCCAAAAAAGAGAAGGTGTGAAAAGTTGCTGATTGACTCACTTAGCAAGATAGATTGGCTAAGCGAGCCTCATTCGCTTAGCGAGGCAACCAGCTCGCTTCGTAGATGCAAAATCCTAGAAAAGGATAAGTCAGATATTAGTGCACTTAGCGCGTAGCTAGCCCGCCCAGCAAGGACGTTGTCTCTTCTCGCACTTATCATGCCCAAGCTCGCTTAGCGGATTTTCACTTACTCTCGCTCAGTGAAACATGCTCGTTGAGCGTACCTTCGTGTGTTGAGAAGTCCAAGAGCCTTTAAAACACTGAGTTGGTGGGAAACCAAAGGTCACCAAGCTAGACCAAGTTGAAGCTACGTAAAAACAGATAGAAGAAGGCATGGAGGCGGGAGAGAAGACAGTCATCTTCATCCTTTTCCATTTTCTTTCACAAAAACATTTGTTTTCCCATTTGTATGAAGCTTTCTTTGTTAATGGAGAGCTAGAACTTCATTGTTAGGGAGTATTCTACTGAGCACTCTTAATGTAAAACTCTAACTATTTATTTAATGTTATTTTCTGGTGTTCTTTGCTTCTATCTGCATTTACTTTACATGCTTGTGGCTTGATAATCCATTTATATGTTTAGTTAGGCTTTTGAGTGTTGGAAAATGCTTTAAATCCTTAGAACTTGATAGAACAAGCTAAAGGCACGTGTATCTAAGAATAGAATGCGGTAATCTAGTATGTTTTGCGTTGTGCGCATATTGCAACTCATTTAGAACGAGTTTCTTGAGGAATCAAGTACAAAAGCTAAGAGAGTTAGGCTCATTCTTCTGAGAAATAAAGGTCTGAGTATTTAATAGGTGCAAGAGCACTAGAATAACGTTAAATAGACAAACACCTTTTTATACGGCAAGAGAAATTTCAGTAGAAGGCTCCCCAACGCTTTTTATCTTGATATCTATTGTATTTTTACAACTTTGAGTTTATTTCATAAGTTGATGAGTAGAGTAGTTGATTCCAGAAAATTTAAACATTATTAAATCTTTTATTTCATTTCCAAAGCTAAAAAGTGTTTACATACTAAATATACATAATCTAGGTGAAACAAATTCCTTGTGGATATGATATGAACCTTCATTGCACAAGGGCTGAGTTAGGATCGTCTAGGATTAAACCTTGATGGAATATTCGGAAATTGATTAAGAAAGGATGGGAAATTGGCAAGATTCAAGGGCTGGGTAGCGGCTAATTTTTTGGGTCTTAATAAGGTGGATCTTAGCATAAAATGGATGAATGGGATGGTAAAAATGTAGGTTAAGTGATGGCTAAACAAAAATATAGAAATGGTTGTAACTCAAGCTACAGAGCTCCAAATGAGGTGATTCCAAAACAAGGTGAAAGATATCGTTTTGAGTTTCAATTTAGGCTCAAGAATCACTTAATTTGAATGGGTAAAACAAGATTTATGGTCATGAGATAATTCTGGGCAGAATTGGATTTTCTGGAATTGTGGTTTGAAAGAACAAGGTTGAAGATGAAATGGTGGAAGGAAAGAATCACTCTTTCTGGCGAGGGCAACACACAAAGGATGTGAAAGACCTTTGATATAGCCAGGGTGTTCTTGAATCACTCAAGAACTTAAGAGAATCACTCTCACTAAGATAAAAGAGATAAACTCTAATTTTTCTGAATAAAACTCAACTTGTGTTTATTGATAAAATGGTTCAGCTTATAAAGAAGCTTTACCATCAGATTTTACATATGCTTCATTAAAGGAAATTACAATCCACTTAAATTTAGTAATGATCCACTAACCTAGGGAAATAAAAGAACTTAATGTCTCAGTGTAACTGAAATTGTGGCAACCAAAAGTCACCCCAATGTTGATGCCTAAGCTGCCAATTGAGCCCTTATTACAACTTGAACTAAACCAAACTAAAGCCCCTTTAGTTGATTAACCCAAAACATATTTTGGGTTTGCCAACTTTACATGGATTGGGCCATTATTTAGACAAACTAAACACTCTAAAATTGAGATGAAGTGGCGCCATTTAGTCCTCCTCCATTTGGGCCATGATACAACTCACAATCTTGGACTTTTCTCCTTGAAAATTGGGCTTGTATTCAAATAGTATGGACAACGCTTGTTGAAGAGATTCCTTTGCTTTCCTTGCTCTAGCCCTTGTCATAGGTCCTCCAAGTCCTTCAAGTGGATCCTTGCCCTTGCTCTTGGTCATGTCCTCATCATCTCTCCCTCTTGAGAAGGATTTGTCATCAAATCGGATTCTCCATCTGCATCAAAAAGAGATAAGTAAGATACATTGAAAGCTTTTTTTGTTTCTCTCCCCATTTGAAACCAACATTTTTCTTGAGCACTTCATTGAGAGGTGCTTCCAATGTGCTAAAATCCTTCACAAATCGTCTATAAAAACTTGTTAAGCCATGAAAACTCCTCACCTCGATCATGGACTTAGGTGTAGGCCATTCTTGAATAGCCCTAACCTTCTTCTCATCAACTTGCACTCCTTTTGAACTCACAACAAAACCAAGAAACACAACATGGTTAGTACAAAAGATGCATTTTTCAAGATTGGCATACAATTGTTATTCTCTAAGCATATTCAAGATAGATTTTAAATGATCAATATGAAAATCAAGTGAAGTACTATAGATAAGAATATCATCAAAGTACACCACAACAAACTTTTCTTTGAACTCTCTCAAGATATGGTTCATTAATCTCATGAAAGTACTAGAAGTGTTAGTTAGGCCAAAAGGCATAACCAACCATTCATACAAATCATATTTTGTTTTAAAAGCGGTTTTCCATTCATCCCCTTCTCTAATCCTAATTTGATTGTATCCACTTTTTAAATTGATTTTAGAGAAGTAACATGCACCATGCAATTCATCAAGCAAATCGTCAAGCCTAGGTATAGGATGCCTATATTTAATGGTTATGTTATTAATGGCTCTACAATCGGAACACATGTTCTACGTCCCATCCTTTTTAGGGACCAAAATCACTGGGACAACACAAGGACTCATATTATCTCTTACCCAACCTTTGCTAATGAGTTCATCCACTTGTCTTTGAATCTCTTTGGTTTCTTGTGGATTACTTCTATAGGCTGGCCTATTGGGCAAAGAAGCTCTTGGAATGAGATCAAGTTGATGCTCAATTCCCCTCAAAGGTGTTAGTACACTTGGCACACTTGATGAAAACCTGTCTTGAAAATCCTGCAAAAAGGATTTAACACTAGAAGGCACTTCAAAATCATCAAAAGTGTTAGTGGTCAAAATCTGATTTTTGCAAAGCAAGATGTATAGTGACTGTTTAGCACGAAACAACCTCTTGACCTCACTTTTTGTGGCTAAATAGCTCTCCCTCACTTCAAGTGTTTCTGATGTGTCACTATTTTATCCCATTTTGTTAATCCTTTTTGCACCATTTTAATTACTGATTAGTCTTAATTGTCAAATTAATTAAGCAGTTTTATTATTTGGGCTCATTACACTAATTTGATGTTTCTAATCTAATTTCACGAATTAATGAAGCATTGGGCTTAATCCGAATTTTGGTTATAGACTTAAAGAAGGCAGACAAAGCAACATTTACCTTAGCTAATTTCTAATTAGGAGATTGCAATTTTATTTTATGTTGTTCAGTTTTTATTTCGTTTTGGGCCAGAGTAATGTAATAGGGCTCAATGACTTTGAGTGACCTTTATAAATAGAAACCTTGGGATTCGTGTAGAGTAGGCTATTCATTATTTAGAGCATAGTTTTAGGGTTGGACGTTTTTCTGTTCTAATGCTACTATTCACGTAATGCAATTTTCCATTCTCTGCTTCTAATTGCAATTTCGTTCTTGTTTCTTCTTCTGTTGCCTTTAGTTTCATTTACGTTTTCTGTTCTTAGTTTCATTTACGTTTTATGCTCCTATCTTCATTTACGTTTCTACTCCTAGTTTCATTTATGTTCTCTACTTTCGTTGAAATTATGGAAGGCTAATTTTCTGGTGTTGTTTCCTTCTAAGAATGAAGCTCAACTCTCTTCGAGGTTCTATTTATAATGTGGCTTCCTGGCAGTTCTCCCTTCACCAATTAACCCACATTGGTTAATATTAATCTATGCACGCTTCATGTTCAATTAATTGCCTCTGAGCCTAACTTGCGTTCATGCTTAATGGACGAAGGGTTAATTGGTGTATGTGTTTCCTAATCACGCATTGACAACCCTAAGTTGATTTTCGCTTAGTAAATTAAAATAGGGTTGGATTAAGTGGTTAACTGTTAGGGACGAATTCTCCATAACCTAGGACAAGAGAATGACTTCTGAATAAGAGGAAACAACCCGTTTTTAATATTGTTATTTTCGTATTCTAGTTCGCTTGTTCTTTAATTCGCAAATCAAACAACCCCCCCCCCCCCAATTGTTATTGTTACTGCAAGTATATTATGAACATTTGGTTTATCATTGCTCGTTGGGAAATGACCTAGGATCACTTCCTAGTTACTGTATTTTAATGTTTATTTGATTCGGGTACGGCCTCGATCAGTTTCATTTTTCTTTTGTTCACTCTTTTTCCTCTCAAGTGTTTCCCTCTTTTTCTCACTCTCAAGTGTTTTGCTCACTTTTTCTTTTTCTCTCTTCTCTTGCAGAAGTTTTTCTCTCATTTTCTTTTGATCCTGACACACTTCTTGTGGACTCAATGGTTTGAGCGCAATCTTTTTGTCTTAGTGCATGAAAGAGATCTTGTTGGTGTAACCGTTATGATTGGCTCTTTTATCAAATTGTCATGGTCTTCCCAAAAGTATGTGGCTGGCCTCCATAGGAACAACATCACAAAGTACCTTATCATTGTATTTCCCAATGGAAATGTCCATTTCAACTTGCTGCCTCACTTGCACCTCTCGATCCTTACTAAGCCATTGAAGTTTGTATGGCCTAGGATGAGGTTTAGTAGATAAATTTAGCTTTGACACTAATCTAGCACTAGCCACATTAGTGCAACTACCTCCATCAATGATCACTATGCACATCTTGCCATTGATTACACATCTAGTGTGAAAGATGTTTTCTCTTTGGCTCTCCTCCACAGGCTTCAATTGACCACCAAGTAACCGCCAAATCATCAACAAATCTCCCTCCGGAGTCTCCTCTTCCTCTACATACTCACTCTCCTCTTCCTCTTCGACATCGGATTCACTTATATATTCTCCATCTCTAAGAACCATGGACCTTTTGTTAGGGCACTCATAAGCATAGTGTCCTAGGCCTTGGCACTTGAAAAAATTCACATCTCTACTCCTTTTAAAGGGTTCCTCTTGGGACTTCAAATGAGTTTTTGATGGGGTAGGTGTGGAACTACTAAAAGTAGCAGCCCTATCTTTCTTGCCTTTGTCTTTCCAACTAGAAGAACCAAAGTTGGTTGAACTCCTCTTAACCACTCATTTCCTTTTTAATTGTTGCTCTACTTGGATTTCTTTGTGAAGGAAATCATCCATTTCAACAAACTCCTGCAACTCAACAATATCACGGATATCATCAGTCAAACCATTAAGAAATTGAGCCATAGTTACCTCCTCATCTTCTTCAATCTTTGCTTGAATCATAAGCACATTCATTTCCTTGAAATACTCCTCAACTCCCTTGTTGCCTTGGGTTAGTTTTTGGAGCTTGAATTTCAAGTCCCTTGAGTAACTAGCCGGCACATACTGCTTCTTCACGATTCTTTTCATCTCCGCCCATGTATCAACCATTGGCTCTTCATTTCTTGCTCTTTCCTTTTGTAGCTTGTTCCACCACACAAGAGCATAGCTGGAAAACTCCGTGGCGGCAAGCTTCACCTTTTGGTCCTCCTCATATTTGCTACATGAGAAAACATGCTCTATTTTCATCTCCCACTCCAAGTAGGCCTCCAGATCATTCTTTCCTTTAAAGGGAGGAATGTTGAGTTTAATACCATCAATTCGGTATTCCCTCTTCTCCTCTTTTCTTCTTCATTATGATCTCTATTCTCCATTTGATCCAACCTCTCATGGAGGGCATCATCTCGTTGCTTCATTAACCTCTCCAAATGTTGCGTCAAAGCTTGCATTTGGACTTGCGAAAGCCCCACTCCATCATTAGGATTATTACCTGCCATCTCAAACAAACAAATCAAACCTAACAAGAAAATTATAGTTGTTGTTTGAATACCTCACCCACTCAAGTGTATCACACAATTATGGCTTTTCTCTAATGAAAACACTCTTTCCTTTTACCACTCTAATTCCCCTTGAGTTCTTAGGCAATTCAAGAGATTATGGCCACAACAAAGAACAATTCACCAATATGTGTAAGGTAAGGCTAGAGAGACAAGGAAAAGGTTAACCAAGAAAAGGCTAACAATGTCTTTAGGCACAATTGAAGGAAATAAAATTCAGAATTTAGGAATTAAGTAACAATCCTTCATACAACCAATATATTACCTTAAAGAGATTTTTTTTTTTTAAAAAAAAAGTTCTTCAAGCATGAAACATTCAGCCCAATTTTTTTTTTTTTTGCTTATATGAATTTCTGCTTTTTTTATATAACAAAGAGATCAAAAGGCTTAACTTTTGCAATGGTTCATCCTAAAAGAAAAAAAAAACATGAACACAAAGGTAATATAAATGGCAAAGAAAAAATAAAGAAGGATGTTACCCAATATTTCCTGCAAAGGAAGTGATGATCCTAGAACCGGAGCCCTGATAACCAAATGATATGAACCTTCATTGCGCAAGGGCTGACTTAGGATCGTCTAGGATTAAACCTTGATGGAATATTCGGAAATTGATTAAGAAAGGATGGGAAATTGGCAAGATTCAAGGGTTGGGTAGCGGCTAATTTTTTGGTTCTTAATAAGGTGGATCTTAGCATAAAATGGATGAATGGGATGGTAAAAATGTAGGTTAAGTGGTGGCTAAACAAAAATATAGAAATGGTTATAACTCAAGCTACAGAGCTCCAAATGAGGTGATTCCAAAACAAGGTGAAAGATATCGTTTTGAGTTTCAATTTAGGCTCAAGAATCACTTAATTTGAATGGGTAAAACGAGATTTATGGTCATGAGATAATTCTGGGCAGAATTGGATTTTCTGGAATTGTGGTTTGAAAGAACAAGGTTGAAGATGAAATGGTGGAAGGAAAGAATCACTCTTTCTGGCGAGGGCAACACACAAAGGATGTGAAAGACCTTTGATATAGTCAGGGTGTTCTTGAATCACTCAAGAACTTAAGAGCATCACTCTCACTAAGATAAAAGAGATAAACTCTAATTTTTCTGAATAAAACTCAACTTGTGTTTATTGATAAAATGGTTCAGCTTATAAAGAAGTTTTACCATCAGATTTTACATATGCTTCATTAAAGGAAATTACAATCCACTTAAATTTAGTAATGATCCACTAACCTAGGGAAATAAAAGAACTTAATGGCTCAGTGTAACTGAAATTGTGGCAACCAAAAGTCACCCCAATGCTGATGCCTAAGCTGCCAATTGAGCCCTTATTACAACTTGAACTAAACCAAACTAAAGCCCCTTTAGTTTATTAACCCAAAACATATTTTTAGTCAGCCAACTTTACATGGATTGGGCCATTATTTAGACAAACTAAACACTCTAAAATTGAGATGAAGTGGCGCCATTTAGTCCTCCTACATTTGGGCCATGATACAAATCATAACCTTGGACTTTTCTCCTTGAAACTTAGGCTTGTATACAAATAGTATGGACAACACTTGTTGAAGATCTTCCTTTGCTTTCCTTGCTCTAGCCCTTGTCATAAGTCCTCCAAGTCCTTCAAGTGGATCCTTTCCCTTGCTCTTGGTCATGTCCTCATCAAGATACGATACTCAGTCTTACCTTTTAAATACTACCTGTGCAAATCGGTACACTTGTCAATAAGCAAAAAGTTTGTAAGAGCTTAAATTCTTGTGCTTTGTCTGTGCCCAAAATAGGTATTATGAGGCACCAAATTCCTATGATAGGTGGTATGATGAATGTGTTGAGTGGTGCAACCCTCTTTTGTAAAATCACCCATGCATCCAACATCTTCATGATTCACATACATAGGGACTCATTTGGTAGATTTGTTCTTATTTTTTTGTTTCAATACAAACCTAGGTGTTCATATGGGATACCTTAGGTTTGTCATACTTTTTGGTAGGAGTAATCAACATGAAAATATAAAAAAAAAAAAAAGGTACGTTTTATTGCATTATTTTCCTTAATTTTTTAAATAGTGGCCATGGGGTTCTCATGAACCCTAAGAGAATAAAGGTAATTTTAGAGTGGCCCGGTCCACTAAGTATAAGGAAAATTTGGGGCTTCCATGACTTAACAAACTTTTATAAAAGGATTGTCCCATATTTTTCTATACATGTAGCACCACTCATTAAGTTGGTGAGGAACCATGTTCCCTCATGGGAAGATGGTCAAGAAAGGGGTTTTCAAACCTTACCCTATTCTATCATACCCAACACCACTAACGTATATGTTTTTATTCTTTTTACAGGTGTAGAGGAAAGAAGTCCAGAGTTTCAAGAACCTCTGGATTTGAGATCAAATCCTTTTCAAGGGGGAAGGGATGATGAAATCCTACCCCCCAAGGGCATTGAATAGAAGACTCCAAGAACATTGGGCCAGAGCTGCTAAAGAATGCCCTAGGGTTCTAATAAGCCTTAGGGTAGATTTTTTGTCCATGGGTTAAGTATGAGCCCACTTATCTTTGTATATATTAGATTAAGGTTTCATTATTTTTGGCCTTGTATTTAGGGCTTCATAGTATAAGGGGGTACCCTAGTAATGTAGGATTTTTTAGCCTTTGTATTTTAGGGCACTTAGACTAATTTTTGTATTAGGGGTAGTTTTGTAATTTCACATGCATTAAGTGAACTATTTGATGTGTGTGTATTGGGAGAGAAATTTAATTGAATTGGGAGAAGCCCAATCCAATTAAATTTTGGACCTTCCTAAGGGAGAGGTGAGCATTTGCTTGCTACACCTCATTGCCACGTCATATAGTCACACTTTGTACATGTCTTTCATGTTTTACATGCCTCATGACACCTAAACACACTTAGTGGAGAATCTTGAACTTGATCTTGGATTAGTGGACTGAATCATAGATAAAATCCACTAATCATAATTAGTGAAACTTTGGCTCGACAAATTCAAATTCAAGTGAAATTTAAATAGAAATTCAAATTTTCCTCCAATTTTGTGTAACACTTAGGTTATAAATAGAGGTCTTGTGTGTGCATTTTTTCAACTTTGATCATTTGAGAATTACACTTCCAACTTCAGACCTCATTTGAGGCATAAAATTTTGTGTTTCTTCTCTCCTTCTCCCTCCACTCATCTTCTCCTACCTTCAAGCTCTTATCCATGGCTTCCTATGGTGGTGAGCTTGTTCTTGACTCATCTTCTCCTTGAAGTTGCATCCCCAATCATCTTTCTTCCTTCTCTATTCCGCTTCAATTGATCTTCAAGAAGCAGAGGACTCCATTGATGAAGAAGATCCAAGGCCTACAAGCTCCACATGGAGCTACATCATTAACATCTTACATGTTTATTTGCATGAATTTAGTGAAGTTCGGGTTGAGGGATTGGATACCCTAGATTATCTTGATAACTAGCTTAACAAGGAGCGCTTTACCTAATAAGCGATGCTCTAACGTTTAAATCAGAAGTAAGATTAGTTTTTCCCTTCTATTTTGTTTTAGGAAGCAAGATGTTGATATTATTAAGTGCAACATGAGGGTTTATATCACTAAATTGAATTATTTGAAATAAATTAAACATATTTCTTTAATTTTAATCTATGTGAACACTTCAGATGAAACTTAAAAAATTTGTTTTCTTAATGGACAAAAAAAGTTATAGACTAAGCACTTTGTTAAATAGAACATTTCTACAATTTATAGTTCCTAAAGACGTTATTCATTTATTCATTATTTATAAATTTAAATTATTATGCTAGTATTGAATTCATGGCAAAAGTGAGCTTTCATACGTATTTGAACAATGTTTTCCATTTGACAACTTTTTTGTGTGTTACGTATGAACATGAAGAAGGATGAAGAGATGTAAAAGTGTATTATTCTTCATTCACATAAACAATTAGTTTCTTTTTCTCCATCCTAATCAGTTTCACACAACTTTAATTTTTTTTAAATAAAACATTTTAAAATGATTCTTTAAAAAACCAACTTAGAAAATGTATATTCTAAGACATTTATTAGCTAAAAACCCTCTTAGAATAGTATCCTTCTAAGACGGCTTTTAGCTAACAATCGTCTTAGAATGATACTCTTCTAAGATGGGTTTTTAGGGAATTGTCATCGAAAGTCAACATTTTCAATGACGTTTGTTTCAAAGACGATTTAAAACTGTCATAGAAAGTACTTTACAACCGTCGTAGAAGACCTTTTTTGCAATAGTGTTTTTTCATCTAATTCAGTGAAAGGAGGTTTTCTCTAGTTCTGGAATTCTAGAGAAAATATCAATAACCTTTAGTCATTAGACTTAGCTCAATGACACTTAAGGGTACACCATACAATCGATAAATTATTAAAAAGTTCATAACTACCATAGTTCATGCTAATATTCTTCACATAACACGTAATCAATTATTACTAAACTTTTTTTTCTTTTTACAAATTGTATGATTTAAACATGCTATATAAACATTGGTTAAAATCATAAATAAGTGGTGACCAAAATCACCTAATAATTTCTCGATACAATTAATCTTCTAAATCATCCACGCATGCATATATTGAAGAAAAAAGGGAATAAAAGTTACACGAAACTTTATTTGGGTTACAATCCTTCCTTTGGTATTTCCTTGATTGCTTAAGGTTACACAAGCACAAGGCTACAGTGTCACTAGATGACCTCTTGCAAAGGCATGAAAGATCAGAGTTTGACCTAAGTGATTCTAACTTCGTTGTTTCCATTAGAAGTTCCTTTTTTAATTATATTTTTTTTTTGGGGGGGGGGGGGGGGAGAGAGAGAGAGAAATGTATAACATTTGAAAAGAAGAAGAAGGAATCAAATACTAAGAATAGGTATACAAAAGATTATGAGTTAGAGATATGGATTCAACATTTATGAACTAAGAAAGAGTGGCCTTAAGATCTATATTCGTGAAATGGTAACATCCAATGTAGTTGACAAAAAACTAGCTAGTATCAAAATCAATATATCTAGAACATCATGCATCTAACATGCAGAAAGACCATTTTTTTCCTATTAGAGATCTTATAATAGTTCTTACCTTCTCTGTTAAAGCAAAAGAGAACTTCAATGGTGATTTAAGACAACACTCTTGAGTTAAGAGGAAATGAAAGGCAGAGAAAAAGAAATCCTAGATTTATGAACATCTCTCTCTTTCTATATATATATATATATATATATATATATATATATATATATATATATATATATATATATATATATATATATATATATATATATATTATCACCAACTATCCCTTTTTAAAATTTATTTTAAAAGTATTTATAAATTAAAAGATTTAAGTAATGACTAATAATATTATTTAATAACACTATTTGTAATTCAAAGCTTAAAATGTTGTGTATAACAAATGGCACTAAAACCTTTAGCGACATGAGCTATACACAATATTTAATAAAATATCATAAAAATATTAATAATATTTATTCATATTTGACGATATTTTTTTAATGTTGCCAAAAACTTTTAGCAACATTTTTACTAAGTATTAGACAAAAAAATGTTACTAAAAATCACATTTGTTGTAATGTATATCGTCGATAAAAAAATGTTTTTCTTAAATAAGCTCAAACAAATTGGCACATTATAGGAAATGAAGAATTAATGAATATAATTATGATCATTTAAAAAATGAAAATAATTGTGATGTTTAACTATTATTTTTTATCTCTAAAAAATCTTTTTTTTGAGAAAAAAATCTTACCAGATGGAATCTATTTCATAAACTAGATAGAAATATTTATAATTTTGAATAAAAGTGAATCTATTAATCTAACTAAGGAAAAAACAATAATTAATTTGAAAAAATGTTACTAAAAAATATTAAATTAGGTAAAATTAAATCATTAATTTCTCTTATTGTGTTACATGTAACATCCCATTTTTTCGTAAATAAAATTTTAGAGAATAATGATTTTTTATAATTAAATAAATAAAGAAAAATAATTATAATAAAATAATAATTTGAGAGAAAAAAAGGTATTTTATTTATTCATTTGATGGATAATAAAATAGAGTTTTTTTATAAAATAATAAAAATAAATAAATAAAGTAAATGATAAGTTGTAAGTTCAGACTAACGATGCCTCCTCTTCTCTTCATTTTCGTTTTTCTCTCTTCTCTTCCCAAAGTCCTTTCTTTTTCTCGCAGTGCACCAAACTTGTCTCAGAAAAACTACAATCTCGGACTTATTCACCGTTGCATCGTTGTAAAATTTGAGCACCATATTTGCAACCCAATTCCTAGAATTCTAACTGTTGGGAATTGCAAAAATATGTGAGGGCTAAGAGAAACACCCTTCGCACCGTAGCTTTCTCTTTTCCCACATAAACCCAAAATGGTCTCAGTAAAACTACGATCCAAGATTCATTAACCGTTGGATTTTTATGAAATTTCGATATGTGGTATGTAATTCAATTCCGCTCACTTTAACCGTTGGGATTTGTGAGATAATATTCAGAACAGAGAAAAAGGAATCACACGAAGACAGTAAAAATGGAGACTTCAATCCCTTCTCCGTCTCTCTGACGTTTGGGAACTCTATCGGAGCAGTCGGAGGAAAAACTAGAGGAATCTCAAGGAACCGTTAGAGATGCCTCTACCACTGTCAGAAGACACGTGAGTCCGCATAGAGGTAAAGGATGAGTTATTCATAATTGGGGATTAGTGAGAACAAGTGTAGGGATCCTTAGAGGATTAAATTAGGGTTTTATTTTGGGATGTTTATTAAATTGCAATTTTTCCTTTATGATTATAAATAAAATATTGATGTTCTAATGATAATTGCTTGATAAATTATACTCTTGATATTTGTATATTTTGACCTATGATTTTGATATAATTGTATAATATTATTTGAGGGGTTTTACTCCCTAGGTTGTGATAGTATTTTGTATAAATTGTTATATTAAGGATATGAAATGATTATTCAAATTGTGAGTATGTGGTGAATTGAACCTGTGATTAATGGTAAAATAGATGTGTATTGAGATGTGTGTATTGGGTTGTGAGCTATAAACTGTGCAATCACACAACTGTAAGACCCTTTAAGGGCGATGAGTATTGTGATGGGATCCATTGTGTGAACCCGACGAGTTAAAATGATTTTGAAAATAATTGAGTAGTTGTGTGTATTGCATAGTTCATAGGTAAAGTGCATATGATTCATGAGGTGTGATAACGTGTTAATTGAGATTATACCATTGTAATTGAGATCAAGTGTATGTGATAAATTATGTACGTATGTGATTGAGATGTTGTGTGTATTGAGTTGTAAACTATGAATTGTACAATCACACGACTATAAGTCCCTTTAAGGGCGACGAGTTAATGCTAAGTCCCTTTAAGGGCACGAGTTAATGCTAAGACCCTTTAAGGGCGACGAGTTAATGTTAAGTCCCTTTAAGGGCGACAAGTTAATGCTAAAACCATTTAAGGGCGACGAGATAAACTATTTGAGAACAATTGAGCAGTCGTGTGTTTTGTACAGTTCATAGGTAGAGTCTGTGTGCTAAAATGTTTTCTAGGTTGGACCTAAATTAGGAGGGAGAGACCTTAACGAACTCTTCGGAGTGTAGGCCTTGGGGTCACCCGGTTTGAGTACTCCTTTAAGCCTATGTTGATCACATATGGTTGGAGTATTCTCGCAAAACACCGTGACCCTGACTGGTCTCCCTATAATCTTACCTAGTGAGAGTGACCTGACTTGCTAGTGTGTGGTTTGTCTTGTCATGTACTCCTAGGCGCCCAACGTGGTTTTTCACTGACATGGTACCTCATTGCATATAGGATTGAGTCTTAGTGTATATGTTGCATAACGCTTGTATATTGATCGATATTGATGACATTGCGTTCTGATCCTTGAGTACGTGAATGTTGTGAAAATGAATGAAATGTGTTGTGTGATGATGTGATGTTGGATGACAAAGTGGTGAAATAATGTGAGCTATGTTTAAGTAAGTTTTATTTTGCTTTTATGATATTTATACCTACACGTTATCTTGTTTCTCTCCATTAGTTAGAAATGTGATAACTCACTCCCTGTGTGTTGTTTATGTTTGGATCTTGTGATGATCTTGAACTTTGTGTTCGGGGGAGTAGATGACTAGGTGAATTGCTTAAGGAACCTTGTGCTGAAGGACGTCGGGACACAATACTCTAATAGGATGTAACATTAGGGTATATGTTCTATATTAATTGTATGAAGTTTTGGACGACCTTGTTTTGAGCCAAAGTGAATTTATTATTTATTTAGACAAGTTTTATTACGATGTTAGAAAGGTGAATGTGAGCCTTTTATCCTTTTGAAAGATTTATATTTAAAAAAATATTTTAAATCCTTTTAATTAATATTTGAATTGTTTTTTCTTTATTATTAATACATATATGTATGGGGTAGAGGGTGTCACGTTACACACGTTAAAAAACCATTTATCAATTCATGATATGCTTAACTCTTAATAAGAATATTTAATTAAGAAATTTATTTTGTTATCATAATTGGTACAATAAATATTTATTTTAATGTATACTAATATATAATATATACAACACATCATGAGCAGGGTGTGTGAGTGTTGTAAATTTCCTAGTAACGTATTCAATTCTTGTGGACAAAAAATATACAACACATTGAGAATGACGAGACAAGTCAAAAGTGAGTCTCGATCTATTAGTTCTCGCTTTTACAAAAAAAAAAAAACAGAATGTATTGTTTAAGAGATCAACTTTTAGAAGAAGTGAGATGAAAACTTTAAGCCAGCTCCATGGTCATCACGGGTGCATTTGGGTTAGGAGTGACAAAATGGATTGATATGCTCTGCTCGCCACACACACAGGATAAGGCTTAAAAAATGGTCTGCCATAGGTAAATAAGTCAAGCTCAAACTTAATAATTATGATGTAGGTCAAGTTTAGGTCCACCAAAGCTTAACCTGTTTGCACCCCTGTCCACCAAAAATGAGTCAACCCGTCTCACCCCGCATTTTACATATGGGTTCAATGCGACGACTAGTCATATTTTTTGTCAGGTTGGTGGGTTACCCATTTGCCCGCCAAAACTAAAATATTAAAATAATAATAATAAATATTTTAATTGATTTTAAATAATTTTATCTTTTATAAATATTAAATAATAAATAATTACTAAAAAGTTGAATGTATTACCTTAAATTTTGAATAATAATTTATCAAGATAAAAAAAATAATAAAAAATTAAAAATATATATGTATAAAATATCAAAATAAATATTAAATTACTTTTTTTAATAAAAAATAGGTTGATGGGTTGGTCCATCCCGATTTTCTCTCAACCCATTTTTTTGTGGGCCAAAACGGGTTAACGAGTTAAAAACCCCAGCACAACCCGCCAAAAACGGTTGGCCCGATGGATCCGTCCTGATTTGTCACCCCTAGTTTGGGTGTGGTGACTATGTTGGGTGTGGTGACTATGTTGGGTGTGTTTTCCACCATGGTTATCAAGTTCGGCGCGATTGAGAAAAACAAGAGGAGAAAGAGGAATATATGACAAAAATAGGCTAAAAGCCATCTTAATACTAATTAATGGTGTTATCTTAAACTAACATAATGACCATTTGGAATCATTTTAAAAAGATAAAGGATCAAAACATTTTTTTTAAAAGATAAATGTCTAAAGTGGAAAAAAAAAAAAACTAAAGGACTAAATAGGTCATTTGGCCATAATTTTTTATGTATAACTAATGATTGAAAAGTTGATAGAAATAATTTTATAAAACTAACCTTAGTATCAATATTATATTGAAAAACTAAAGTAATATTTATTAGAGGTATTAATGGGAGAAATATTTAATATTATTACATTGAAAAACTAGCATGACATTTATTTTAAGATAATTATTTTTTTCAAATGCACCACTTTTTTTTTAAAAAAAAAAGAGTAATAGAGACAAAGGGTATAATTGAAAAATAAATATTATCGAATTTCAAAAACAACAAAACAAAAAAATTTCAAAGTTTCAACCGTTAAAAAGAAAATGTAGTTTTTATGTATAATTAATGATGATCACCTTTAAAAAAACAATGATGATAATGAAGTTGGAATTTAAGACTTTATGTGTTCAATAAATTCAAATAAATAACTAAATTAAATACAAAAAAAATCATTTTGAATAGTACTCCAAATTTCAAAACCATAAATTATGTGAGAGAAAATAAATTCGAAACCGTAAATCTGTATTATTTAATGTAAAAATATAATATTACTCATTTAATATCTTACTGCTTTTCTTTTTTAAAAGTCAATACCTTCAATTATTAATATTTATTATTGTATTTTTATATGTTTATTTTAAAAGAGAGTATTATTTACCCTATGTCATTATTTTTTCAGTTCTGGTATTTTGTTGTATTTGAAAGTATTTGTTACATAAAAAATGAAAAAATTTAGTGTAGTTTTTATTTCTTGATTAAATTTCATCGAATGAACCATTTTTCATTTTTTTTAAAAAAGTAACATGTAAATGGAGCAAGATTAGATGAATGTCATAATCGTTTAGTTACAACCCATATTATTTTTTGTACATATACAAATAATTTTATTAATCATTAAATTGTAAGAAATGTTATTTAATTAAAAAAGGTCATAAAGATGCGAACTTTTGTATAAAGATACAAGAACTACTAACTAGGTGTTTTATATTTTCTTAATTACTTGATCTTGTCTAGTACAAAGCACAGTTCCTTAAAATGCATAATGATAACATGGAAATATCTTTGTTTGGCACATTAAGATAAGAAAATTTAAAATTGTGACATAATAACTTTATTTTTTTTGTCATTGAGAAGACAATGTTTACAATCGAAACTTCTTGGTATGAGGAGGTGAACTTGGATGTGTGTGTGGGCCATCATAATCTACATCTGTGAGCATCCTTTCTGAAATTTTTATAATAATATTTAAATTACATTATAAATTGATACTTTTTTGCATAACCAAATCAACCAAGTTTAAGTAAATTAGTTTAAATAAGAATTATAAATGTAAATATATTATATTAATGACAAGAAAATTTAAGAAGTTAATTTTGATTTAGTTACAAAATTTATATATATATATATATATATATATATATATATATATAGAGAGAGAGAGAGAGAGAGAGAGAGAGAGAGAGAGAGAGAGCATCAAAGAATGAATCGTCTGGTTCATGCATTCTGTAAAATAATTAAAATACAATCTACTTATTTCTTAATGAAATTAAATCAATTTTATAAAAAAATGTTAGGTTTAATAAAATAAATTAAGGAGAAAAAAATATTGTCCCCTTACATTAAAATTCATAAAAGAAACAGTTTATAATAAAGTAATTAAAATAGCACCACCAAGTACCTGAACTTGAGAACTTGACATGGGTTGAAATTGGGTGTGTAACTTTGTCTTGTGACCATTGATGATGATGCTCAATGTTTGAAGTAGATGGATTATTGTGTGTGTCTCCATAGAGCACAAGTGGTTGGTCTATTTACATGTATATAAATATATGGTAAGGAGAATGAGAAATTTTTTAGAATTCTAAAGGCAAATATAATATATTCCTAGAGAGAGAAACATCTGTTGGGAATTTTCAATAAACCTTATAAAATACCAAATAAGCACCATAACACATTACGTCAAATTATCAAGAGATTTTAAGGAATACCTATATTCATAGAGCTATATTAACATGCAGCGGAATCTTACAGCGGTCACGAACAATTGGTTTAATGACCTTCCTCAACCAAATCACTTTCTTCCTTATGGGACCTTCATTTTCTCTTCAGATAGGGAGAGGAGAAATTGTTTATTGATTTGGTGTATTGGGGACCATAACTATGCCTTAGGTTTTAAACCTATTAGGGTTCTCATTATCTCCTAATGGGTCAAACTGGTTTCTGTTCATTAAGCACATATCAATTTTCTAGCAGTCTAATGAGCTCACTTAAATAGATCACTTTATATTGAACTCATTTAAATGTAAATAACTAATATAAATGTTATAATATAATATGTAGCCCATATTAATTAATTAGGAATTATAAAATTTCTAACAATCTCCCACTTGGGCTTCATATTAACCTTAGACATTTATATCACAAAATTCTTTAGGCATGAAACCGTATGTTATTTACTTTTAGAATCCTTTTATACAATCTGATCCATCTCATATAGCAACAGGAAACCACTGCAGTTTTCATCATAATTTAGCTTGACTAAACCACAATGATCACCATTGTTACTCATACTCGATGACATAGATCAAATATGGATAAGCGGCATGGAAATTACATACAATGTGATCTTAATAATTTCTATTTCCAACTAGTCCAAACTTTATTCTTTATAGAGATCAACCCAAAATGCAATACAAATATTGGACACAAAACAAACTAAGAATAGAGTGATAAACAATAACTTTATTTCTGCAAAAAATCCAAATAATAAAATGTTTGTAAACCATAAGATATAAAACATGAGTAAGACTCCCACTAAACTAAGGTACTGTCAAGAATTATACCCATATGAGCAATGTGCTCGTGAAAAACTTTAGTGTCATACCTTTAGTAAGTGGATCAGCTAGCATGGAATGAGTTCCTATATGTTCTATACAAATTTGTATTTTCTAAATTTTTTATTCAATAACCAAATACTTTATGTCGACAAAAAAAAAACTTTTACTTTGTTGAATCCTTAATAAGACTGCTAAGATATTGTCTCAATAAACGCTTGATGGCTACTTAATGTTGACGACAACAGGCAAGTCAATTACAATAATTTAGCAATCATAAATTCTAGTATGATGTCTCATAGCAAAATATTAACTCCACCAACATGGTCAAATGTGAATCCTTTGGTGAAGTGATTGCTATTAAGACATTCTGAAATAATCGAAGTCAGAATACTCAATAATCTCTAAACTTCTAGACTTTCGATATGAAAATATGTAGTTTCGTGTTCTGTTCAATTAATGCATAATGCACTTTACTACTTTCTAGTGTTGCATACCAAGATTACTCCTATATCACCTTAGGACTCCCACAAAAATAATTTCAAAATCTAAATTTTATACATGCAGATTTGGGATTCACATAATATGAGTAATTTAAACCATAATAGTAACAACAACAACAATTAAAGAAAAGAACAATAAACATGTAATGCACAAATAATCTTTATGGTAAATTTCAAGACCCAAACAAGATACCTAGCGCACCATTAATCCTCAATCTTTGGATTGAAAAAGACTAACTGGAAGTGGTATTCTCAACGCATTGATCAAACATGAATGATAAGTCCTGTCAAACAAAGGTTGTCTTTGGACACTTCATTGCTCACATGAAAATCTTATATGATGATTATTCCGGTCAAATAATGAATTTCTTTGAACATTTCATTATTCACATGGAAAATCACACTATATATAATCACCACATGTTTACCATTGCAAACATGTAATTATTCTGTCAAATTGTGTCTTCCTTTGAGCCAAGCACGCTTCACATGAATAATTCCATGCAACATCCATGTAAATTCAATCAAATTAACTTACGCAACAGAGGTTACTTTGACAACATGTTGTTTCAATCAATTTAACCAAAAAATACAAGACAATTTAATATAATAAATGAAAGGTCTTGAAATTACACAAATTAACCAAAAGAATCCTTTGAAGATACTAAAGAAAAGGTTTTTTTATACTCAATGTCTTTCTTCTGAGTAAAACCTTTAGCAACTAGACGAGTCTTATATCTCTCGATATTACCCTTTGAATTCTTCTTGATTTTAAATATTCATTTACAACTAATAGGTTTCACACCTTCAGGCAATTTGACTAAATCCCAAACTTCATTGTCATTCATAGACTTTATCTCATCCTTCATGGCGTCAATCCATTTTAACAAATAGGTGTTGCATTTCATAAACAAAATTGTTTCCTTATTTATCCTTATTACTCTGTTCCTTCCAAAAAATAGGTGTTGCATTTCATAAACAAATTTGTTTTAAATTAAGTGTTACATTTAATTTTTCAATGTAATATTAATAACTTTTTTCACCAATATTTTTAATAAATATCATTTTAATTTTTTAATCTAATATTAATACTAATCTCTTTTATTTATTTAATGAGAATAATTTTATAAAATTATTATTTTATTTCATCTCTTTATTAACTTTTTTATTTGTGTAAAATAATCTAGGAGAACATTTATTTTGAAAAAAAGGAAGGAATTCTTATTTGTATTGTATTGACGAAATCCATTTCATTAATTTCTCTTTTTGAATTAAAAGTCACTCAATAATTTCCCTCTCTTGATGAAATAAAATCTCTGGCTACTTGAACCAAATTAAGATTCACCTCTTGAATTATAATTATTTTTATTTTATTAATTAAAAATTAAGTAATCCATTTTGGAAGTATGCAGAACTTTCATTAAGTAATACTAATGAAAAGTTAACATGAAACCTATTTTAAAATAAATTTTTTAAAAATACAACACTTACTTTGAGACAAATAGTAATAGAGAAAGGGTATAATTAAAAACATAAATATTATCTTGAATTTTGAAAATAATAAATAAATAATCAAAGATTCAATTGTTAAAAAGAAACCAGAGAAGAATTTTTTATGTATAATTAATAATTGTTATTCTAAGTTGATTTACATAGACAAACAAAATTAATAATAGTAATTGTACAAAATTAATTTTGCTATTAATATTATACTCCCTTTATTCCTATATGTAACACTCAATTACTTAATTCATCAAGATAAAAAAAAGTGATTAATTTAATTTATAGGAATAAATTTATCTTAAATTTATAATTTTTTTCAAAATTATCCTTATAATTAATACTCCTCTATCTTTTAATTGTTTATAAATACATTATTTCTCTTCTTTAAATTATGATTATTTCTAGTAAAAAATAATTGATGCTATGAATATTATAGATTTGGTCATATTCAAAGGAATAAATATCATTTTTAACTTGAGTCTTTTATATATATATATATATATATATATATATATATATATATATATATATATATATATATGAACATAGAGGGTATTGAAAAGCTAAAGTGATACTTATTATAGGTATTAGTGGAAAAAATAATTAATACTATTACATTGAAAACTAACATGATAATTATTTTAAAATATTTTTTTTCAAATAAAACACTTATTTTGAGATGAAAAAGATAATTGAGAGTATAATTGAAAACATAAATATTATCTTGACTTTCAATAACAACAAATAAATAGAAACAAAAAAAATCAAAGATTCAAAGTTGAAAAGAAGAGTTTAATTTATATGCATTGATAATATAAAATAATTTTATATTATCATCTAATCATAAATCACCATTTACAATCGATAATGTAAAAATATAATATTACTCATTTCCTCCTTTTTTTAAAAAAAAGTTTATTGTATTTTTATGTTTATTTTAAAAAAAAGTATTATTTACTCTATTTCATTATTTTTTTCCATTCGGATATTTTACTGTATTTCAAAATATTTATTACATAAAAAATTAACAAATTTAGTGTAGTTTTCATTTCTAGATTAAATTTCATGAATGAACCATTTTTTTCATTTTTTTTAAATGTAACATGTATTGGAACAAGATTAGATGAATGTCACAATCGTTTAGTTACAGCCCATAATTTATTAAATAATTTTATTAATAATTAAGTAATAAGAATTTTTTATATAATTACAAATGGTCATAAAGATGCAAACTTTTGTATGAAGATATGGTAACTACTGACCAACTGCTTATATTATTTTTTTTCATAAGCCTTTGTATATTAGAAGAAAGAGTTTTTGGTTAATCCGAAATTTAATAGAAAGATAAATAAAATTTGATCAATAATTATTTTGTTAAGATTCAAACTCGAATATTACCTAAACGATTCAACTCAATTTCAGTTAATCACTTGTGCATAGTAACTTAATTTATTTAGTCAAATTTTTTCTCAAAAGTGTGAGACACTGACAAAATGATCCCTAATAGATGAAAAATTTAAATTTAGTCTCTCAATGTGCAAAAGTGCAACAAATTAGTCTTGCGAACAATTTAATGACAAATTGATTCCTAAAATTTGTAACTTAATATGTCAAATTTGTCTTAAAAAAATACAATTTTTTACCAAATTGGTTATTGAACATTAATGATCTGACAAATGTAATGACAAACTAATTTGTAACACTTTTATATATTTAGAAATTAAATTTATATTTTTCATCTTTTAAGAATCGATTTGTCACAACATCAAACTTTCAAAGACAAATTTAATTATTTAGCCTTATATCTTCTTACTCGATCTTGTACAAAGCATAGTTCCTTATAAGCATAATGATAAGAGCATCTCTAATGAGATTTCTTAAAGAATTTTTTAAGTGAAAAATCTGTTTTTTATAGTTTTTTTATTGGAGTAAGTTTATGTGACAAAAATAATTTTTTTAAAAATAAGATTTATATCATTTACAAGAAATTGTTTCTTAATAATAAAAAAAATATTTATCTATATATATAATAATACCATAATTAAGTGAAAGAAATAAAAAATATGAATTTTTTGAAATTTCTTATCACGATAACAAAATTATATATGAATTTCTTACCAAAACAATATTAGAACAAAAAAATATCTTAAAGAAATCCACTTAACAAATTTTGCTTGTTGATGCTGTCAAAATATCTTTTCTCAAGCCAATGTTTTACAATGGAAAGTCCTTGGGATGAGGAGGTGGATTTGTGTGTGTGCGATAATCTACATATGCCAATTGCCTTCTTGAATTCTCTGTAAATATTAATCTAAATTACATTATAAACTGATATAACCAAATCAACCGAGTTTAAGTGAATATAATTTAAACAAAAACAAAAATAATAAATTCCTTGAACATTCTTTTGTTTCAAACACTTGTAACCTGTAAAAACTTGAACATTGCAATATTTGTTGCAATATTTATCACCTATGTTGCATTTCTGTCCATTGCATTGTGTAGGATTACTTAACATTGTTGCTCGTCTTGCTTAATTTTTTTATTAAATAATCACTTTTGTTCAAAAATGTATAATAATTGGTTAATAAATGCATTTATGAAAGATGAGAATACAAAATTTAGTCCCCGAAAGTATAAAAAAGTGCGATAAATATATCCGACAGTTAACTTCCGTCTGTCACCGTTAATAAAATAACCTAAGTGGTAGGCTGGTTAAGGTCATTACA